>NC_056748.1:1085860144-1085935144 GCF_019279795.1 Protopterus annectens
TCGGCCAATCCAAAAGGTGGAAAACCTACAATAGGTATGCGGTAGCATGACCTGGCAGAGAGATGCGTTTCCCAAAAAACATTTACATGTCAACATTGCAGAGTATTGAAATGAGAAAGAATAGATATACGCTGAAGCAACACGTTCCAATAGCAAAAAATGTATAAAAAATCAAAGTCATAAGCGGTGAGGGCCTGAGAACTATCTCAATTACCAAAATCCAACAATGTCGCCAAGAGAGTACCAGCAACAAAAATGTGCAGAAAAGCAGCAGATTAAAAGTCCATAGCTCGACAAAAATGCGATAACAACGATGGTAGTAGGAACGTTCTTTATTCACACAACATAGGCTCAGTGCTGCTTTTCTGCACATTTTTGTTGCTGGTACTCTCTTGGCGACATTGTTGGATTTTGGTAATTGAGATAGTTCTCAGGCCCTCACGTTCCGTTTATGACTTTGATTGCAGAGTATTGGTTCCCATGTATCAGCCAGATGGGAGCAGATTGTATGAGGAACACACATGTAATATGATTATGTCACTGGACAGGCCGCCAAGTCCGTACAGTCGAATGCCTGCCGTCACCTAATGGTTAGACATACCTGATACTGCAATCATGTAGTCCGATGTAATAGGCATCACAAGGGATCGCGCCCACCCAGTGTGAGTGACAAATGTAAGCACAAATGTCGGTGCACTTGCAAGTGAGTGAGCGAGCGGGTGTAAGCGTGTTTGTCTACCAGTATGCCAGTATTGCACTGTTAAAGAAATGTGGAATCTAAACAAGTATAAGGAGCTGTAACCAGAGGTCAGCAGTGCTTAACACCATGCAAACCCATGCACAACTGCTCCCACCTGCTGGAATGTGCCTTACCCACTCCGTATCCAAAGGCGTCGTTCTGGCCGCAAACAAAGAACTGTCCTTTGCACATGTTGGTAGCAATACCCTGCACACACAGCTCATGTGAATTACCAATACACCATGGCATATGTACAGAGAATAGACAGTACCACACACATACCATACAGCACAGTCATCCAACAGTATAGCAATGTACTGGCAGATATGTCCAGGCCACTGGTGTTTGCAGACCTGGCCGTCCTGTGTTTCAGTGTGTGAGCATGCCCAGTATGACTGTTACACATGTTGTCGACTGACATTACCGTCATACCTTCATGTGTTTGAGCATGCCAAGTATGGTCAACTGGATCACGTGTCACATGTCCAGATAGTCAGTACTGTGGTGCCAACCCCTGCATTGTACACTGACAAGTGGCATGCTGTGTCTGCAGGGTAGCTAACGGTCATGTGGTATTGACTGTTGCTACATTTCTGCACAACGTGGGGGGAATCCAACTGTATCCACAGTCCTACACAGCACCGGGGGTGGCACACATGACTCTCACATGTGTACATTGGAAGGGGGGCACAGCTGACAGTTGTACACATTTGCTACTACTGTACTGGTATGCCAGGTATTCCATTTCAGTGTGTGGACCTACCTAAATTGCTGGTTGGAGGCATACCAGTGTACGTCAGATACTAGCTTTAATTACCAACATAGTGGTTGCAGATGTCCTAGCCTTCACAACCTACATCCAACTGCCTGGCCTGCTATAGTCTGTGTGTGTGTCTGTGGGGGTTAGGGTCATTCATTGGGCATATCCAGAGGCCATTTGTCTGTATTGGTCTACACCTGCCCAGCTGTATGAGACTTGTGTGGGCTGTATGAACACACATGATGTTCAGCCCATAACCTGCAGTGGGTTAGGACACCCTGTGTACTACTGGCTACTATTGTGACCCCAGTATGTGTTATAGATGTCATGGTGCCACTATGGACATGTACTGTCTGCTGCCCTAACAGTCGGCCACCAAATACTCTTGTATGCTCACATCCATACCATAGCTACGGGTAAATACACATTCTAATACAACTGCCAATTGGTAGGTCGATTGACTTACCTTGGGGGTGTTCCAGACCTGAGGATGGTGCTGGAGGGCTGCCTATGTCAGATGCACACAGTGCACTTCCTACACATGACTGAGCACAGGTAGTGTCATGTTTGGCATCCATTGTACTGTCTGTGCGAGTCAGAGAGGATGAAATCCCTGGGTGCCTACTGTGTCAGTGCATATGCCATGTGTTGCCTCTTTGCCAAGGGCAGGTCATACTGTGCACAGCCCTTTCACCTACTGGGCCAAGCTCAGGTAGTTCCTCCTCCAAGTCACACTGTGCCTGTACAGGCCTTGGCATTGTTGGGGGGGCTGTGTGGCCCTGCCCCATGCTGTTCCTGCTGCAACTGTTACCGCAGGATCAGATTGTGTAGCATAGCACATACCATAACAATTTGGGTGCATGTAGCTGGTGAATACTGCAAGGCTCAACCGGATGTGTCCAGACACCAGAACCATGACCTGAGCATCCCAAACACATGCTCAATTATATGTCTTGCCTGTGTGTCTGCCTCATTATGGTGTGGTTGTTCAGGTGTGTGTACATTGCTGATGGGTGTCATCAGCCATGACTCCAGTGGTTACCCAGAATCCCCCACTAGGAGACTGTAGGGGATGTCCATATTGGCAAAGGTGTGGTACACCTGCGTCAGATGCCATATATCAGAATCGTCATAGCTTCCAGGGCAGACAGCACACACATTCAGTTTAATGCCCTGGCCATCGCATATGGCCTAGCTGTTGGAGGGTATGCCCCTGCAGTTAATGTAGGCCCTACCCCGCTCACTGGGTGGTGCTTTGATGCATACATGCATGCAGGCTATAGCACCCAGTACCCCAGGCTAGTCAGCCATTTGGTGGAAGAGACGCATATTGCTGGTCAACAAATCACGTGTGTTGAGGACATGTACGTGCTCACTGGCATGTGGTAACATGGCGTCTGTGAACTGGTGCAATACTCTGGATGCAGATGCCTGTGAGATCCCCATGATATCCCCAGTTGTGCTTTGGGAGGTACCTGTGGCTAGTATACCTAGGCCAACACATACCGTGGTATCCACTGGGATGGGTTTCCCTCGGCCTGTTCGATGTGTCAGGTATGGCCGGCACAGTTCAACAAGCTGCTGTAGGAGGTCTCTGTCCACCCCATAGCGCTCCACTATCTCCAGCTCATGTAGCCCCTGATAAGTTACCCTGGGTCTGTAAAGTCTTATGTCACCTTACTAAGGGTTGTTCGGCAGCATTCACATCCTCACCACCCTCAGCCTCCTGCACATGTTGGTCTATGTTGCCTGCTGCAGCCCTTCTCATTTGGTTGGACTGTGTTGAGAAATGTCCCCGCATGAATACACTGGTGGTGTAGAGTGTGGAAGACACCTATGTGTATGGTGCTTGCTCACATTACCATAGTGTTCTGGGGTGGGCTGGCCATATAATCTGCTGATTGTGCTGATTATCACCTGTTTGTGCAGCCTGTTCACCTTGACTACTCCACTACTGCTGTTGTCCCTCCCAATTTCACCAGGCAGGTATAGACACACCCCTAGCTTAGGCGTGCTAAGGCAGGAGCAATCCCGAGGCACAGGTCTCCAATGTACGTACAGTATGCCTGACCCCCCCTCCCATGCTTTCACCTATATTCGAGCCCTGCACCCAGCTATCTACACACATACAATCTTGGGATCTGCATCACACCCTGGGGATAAACGGGATTCACTATTGTCAACCTCATTTGCATAGTATAGTCTTCTAATGCATAGTTATATGACCCATACTGAACCTCCAAATTAATAACCACTGCTTACTGTCGCTCAGATCCATACACAACTGGTTAAAGGTGCCTCACTATCACTGTATTCGATGTCCCTTGATCTTCCCAGCAACAAAATAACCGGTCTCTACACAACTAGAACCCGGGACCCTGCACACCACAGATGATGCGCTTTACCACTACGCCATGGCAGATATACATACATCTGAGGTGATCACGTACAGATCATCCAGCACAAACATTCAATAGTGCTAATGTCCACATACATATATGTATATATCTGTCTATCTATCTATCTATATCTATATCTATGTATATTATATATATATATATATATATATATATATATATATATATATATATATACACATATACACATACACATATACATATACACACACATACGTAGATATTGCATTTATATCACAACAGCGGACCAAATGACACCAAAGCATTAGACAAGAATGAAAAGGAAACCATATGTGCCACCTGCATTATGTAGTGGTGTTACTATCAAGGCAAGTGTGTTTCGATGCGTCACACAGGTCAGACTGTATTAAGGGCAAGAGTAGGACTGCTGACATTTACTCACCAGACCTATTGGCGAATGTATGTGTTGACAACCCAGTGTCTTGGGTGATTATGAGATTTGTGAACACTATATAGGAAAGCAACAAAACACACTCAACACATCCTGAAGCTAGCCACCCACAGATACCAACACATACGATATGACTGCCAAACACACACACCTGTCATGCATTGGAATCAAGCACCTACCTGTCTATTCTATCACACTACAGCATTACATAGTTACAGAACACGCAACTGAGATTACTGGATCACAGTACTCCCAGAGGTATACTTCTAGGTGGGTGACATCATCAGCAAAGGCAAAGATGCCGATAGGGATTGTATGGAGAGTGAGCTGTCTAAAAGCATTACTCTGTCCCCAGGCAGCTAGAAACACACACACACAGTAGGGCTGGGATTACAACATAGACCTAACTACCTTATCACACTACAGCATTACGCAGTTACAGAACATGCTACCGAGATTACTGGATCACAGCACTCCCAGAGGCATACGTCTAGGTGGGTGACATCATCAGCAAAGGCAAAGATGCCGATAAGGATTGTATGGAGAGTGAGCTGTCTAAAAGCATTACTCTGTCCCCAGGCAGCTGGAAACACACACACACGGGAGGGCTGGGATTAGAACACAGACCTAACTACCTTATCACACTATAGCATTACGCAACTACAGAACGTGCTACCAAGATTACTGGATCATAGCATTCCCAGAGGCATACTTCAAGGGGGTGACATCATCAGCAAAGGCAAAGACACCCATAGGGATTCTATGGAGAGTGAGATGTCTAAAAGCATTACTCTATCCCCAGGCAGCTGGAAACACACACGGCAGGGCTGGGATTAGAACATAGACCTGACTACCTTATTACACTACAGCATTACACAGTTACAGAATGCGCTACCGAGATTACTGGATCACAGCACTCCCAGAGGCATATGTCTAGGTGGGTGACATCATCAGCAAAGACGCCCATAGGGATTGTATGGAGAGTGAGCCATCTAAAAGCATTACTCTGTCCCCAGGGAACTGGAAATGCACACACACACACACACACACACACACACACACACACACACACACACACACGGCAGGGCTGGGATTAGAAGAAAGACCTGACTACCTTATCACACTACAGCATTACACAGTTACAGAACGCACTACCGAGATTTCGGGATCACAGCACTCCCAGAGGCATACTTCTAGGTGGGTGACATCATCAGCAAAGGCAAAGACGCCGATAGGGATTGTATGGAGTGTGAGCAGTCTAAAAGCATATTACTGTCCCAAGGCAGACGGAGACAAACACACGGCAGTGGTGTGAGCAGGACAACTGGCTATCTATGGGGCACTATTACAACACTACATAGATACGAGATGCACCACAGACAGTACACCTTTCACGACATTCAATATGACCTTCTAGGACTGCAGACATCGACATGGATGCTGGCAGTTACAGTGCACATACCTCTGAACCAGTGTGTTAAATGTAGGAATTCATCCTGAAGTGGGGTATGGCCATCTGTTGCCTGGATGACCACTATCGCTATAAAGGATTACAATGGTCATACCCATACACAGAGGTACACAACCGACACAAGGTGTCACTGGGCATGCTCACACACTTAGTAGCACACGTCAGTTTGGAATGCACTATGTGTCCATCTACACAACGGCATACTGGGTATGCTCACACACTTAGTAGCGAAGGGCTGTCTTGTATGCACACAGATTCTAAACACGGAAGGGCACAGCGTGTCGATAGTCATCATTGTTAGCATGAATGCTGCACTACATATGTCTGACACTGGTCTTCTACACAACGTCTGCTGCTGTCCATCACCTTAGCTGTACCAATCTAAACCTGGCACACTAATACCACCCGTGGTGTTGTCCTGGCAGGAGTGGGTACTTCGCACATGTAGTACCATACATAGATGAAGAACCTGAGACCAGGTAAACACCCTGACACCTACAGGACAACTGCATTGTATGTGTATGCTAAACAGTGCTAGATGTGTAGCGTTCGTAATCATAGCTGCCAATCTAGATACAACAATGGGGAATACTGACATCTGTGCAGTGAGGAACACCTGGCATAAGGCTCAGTTGTGCACAGTAGCACTACCACTGTATACCTCAGATGCAGACATGTGGGCCATAAGACTGTTACGGACCACTCCAGGTGTTAGTGTCCCCACGTATATGAAGGCCACTCACATGTACTGACCAGTACACTCTCAAAAGCCATCACAGATGTGTCAGGTGCAGATCACAATGATAAATGCTGCACTCTAGTATGTAGCCCTCACACATCACCATGTCCTTAGACCAGCAACACACATCTATACATTAGTACAACACCATGTTACTCATGACCAGCGGACTGTACCTAGCTCTACAGCAACTGTGCAGACTACCCATGTACTGACAAGGTTCCATCATGTGTTATGCAATGCACTGATACCACTATTCATAACCAGGTCAGCTGTACACATAACAGGGGCCCTGGGTCTTATACAGCTGTAACAGATAACTGTTGCTGTACACCAGACAACACACTCATGTTTGGATATGACATACATGTAACTGCCGTGGATATGTACATGCCCCACACACACACAACACATATGTACATAGCATAGCTATTGCTGTCCTTCGTGCAGACACGATTACACGCACGCACATGGAAGGTAGGCCCATGGCTGTTGAATGCTAACAGTACACAAGGTAGCAATGTTGACTGAGTTAACATTCCCTCTGTACTGGTTACCCATGACAACTATCATATCATACAACAGTCCATGTGTCATGTATGTCATCACACATGTTCACCAATTGCAATGCATACAAACATGGCTACATGACAAGAATGTAGGACCTATACACATGTACAAGTAGTGGTGTGCATTCAGCTACCATGCATGAGCAGTAGCTGATGTTTGCAGTTCATCTGTGTCTTACTACAACATGCAGTTGCAATGCAGCCCCATCATTGACACCTGTATATGGTGAAATACTGACAGTATGGTAAGATGTACATCAGGTATGGATGGATGTGTGTACATAAAGTGGTGGCCACCTTTGCAGATGGATGTTTGCTGAAGACAGCTCACAGGTGTGTCACAAGCCATCCTACCCATAACATGTGCAAACAATAAGCTATGTTTCTGGTAATTGAAGGTGAAGACATACAACCTACACAGCGGTCAGGGTGTCACTGACTGTAAATCACTTGACACCTGTAACACTTAAGTCCTCCCATGTGCATATAGCAGCACAATTGTGGAAGGTAGCGTTGGTATGCATTGTAATGCGGGCAATACTGCTGCATGTCTGTCAGACGTATCATAAGATAGCAGGTGTTTGATTCACAGTACTGCCATGTGTGTTTGCTTGTGTGACCATATATGCCACGTATGGTGGGGAATACATCCCAATTGTTACACACCCCTGTACACTGTTGCAGAGATCTGTACATACTGCAGTGTAGAAAGCAAGACATAGGCAGGGGTGGTGTGTGTATCACACACGCTAGCTATCTGTATGTGCATGACATTTGTGGACACCAGTGTGTGTGTGTGTGTGTGTGTGTGTATGTATGTATGGCTGTCTGGTGGATGGACTGAGGATGTACGCTACCACTGAGAACAGATAGGGCCCCTAACCCCTCAAGGTGATGCAATCTACTACCCTGTTGATGCCATCAGTCTTAGGCATTACTGACTACCTGTACATGTTCATTCTCTGTGTCACGTCATGTGGGTGCACAGTACTGTAATGGTGATTACTACATAGGCAGGGGTCCTCACCTCAACACTATCAAGTGTGTGTTATAGTGTTGTTGACCCCGTGAGTGTGGGTGTGTTACTGTGTGTGTCTGTGTATGTCTGTGTGTGTTCTCATCCTGCAATGTGAAAGTGTATTACTGCTACACAGTGAGGCCTCATGCTATCAACTGACCCCTACCCTTGACATCAGCTAGACCGCTGTGTAAACCCCCCACACCATGTAGCTGTACCTGTGATGTCACCCGGTATGGATGTCACATCTCTAGCCACTGTAGCCTAGTACACAGCTCACATGCTCCTGGATCAGTAGATGTGTAGAGATCTTTGGAATGTCAACCTTTCTAACAGTGAGGCTGAGGCTACGTATAGCATGCTGGTATTGCCATCCATGCCTGTGAGTACTCCACATTTACACATGTGAAACTGCAAACACTGGTACTTAATGGCACATGCAATTAGACCTTAGGGAGGGAAGCAGTGCATCATTACCAACATGCTGTTACTGTTGTTACCAAGACACATACTGTGAACATAAAACAATGCATTATAACCACAAACATTGTTACGTAATGGCACATGCAATCAGACCTTAAGGAGGGACGCAGGGCATCATTACCAACATGCTGTTACTGTTGCTACCAAGGCACATACTGTGAACATAAAACAATGCATTCTAATCCTGTACTACATGATATGTCTGCTGCGTGTCAACAGTACACAACAATTGTAATATACACCTATCTCACTATTCTGTTAACCCTATGCATCAGACCATATGAGTATGTCCCTGCACCGATGGTGTGGATGACAGGGATGCGGCACAGGCATCATCATATGCACAGGGTGATAATGTTTGCCAGGGGCCTAGGCTGCACCAGTGGATGACATCATGTGTGTGGGTTAGGGCCTGTGATCTAATTGGACATGTGTGGTTATTATGCATGTGGGTGTTGCGGTGCCCTACAGATGTTTCTGGTGTGTGCGTGTATGTGTGCACACAGTTCTGCCATGTATCCAGCCTATGCAGGGGTGTTATTAACAGCTCCAGATTGTACAGACCAGGATTTACAGCTCACTGTGTCCGGCCACGGCCACATGACCTGTGCCTGCCAGGGGTTGCATGGGCGCTACCAGACAGAGGTACAGATTGGGTACTGTCCAATGACACACGTCCACTGGAACCGTGTCCCTGCTGGGACCATCCAGGGCCACGTCCACATGGCCTGCTGTGTCCTGGTGTGGACAGCGCAGCACCAGCTGCACTGCTGCTGCTACCGGCACTATGGCAGCGGGCATGTGAGGTAGCTCGTTTGCGTAGACCTGCACCAGGTGGTGTAGCTGGCCTACGTCCACGTGGCCTACACCTCACTCCTACCAGATGTTCCAGCACAGACAGCTCACGCTCACGGATTGTCATGCCATGGTCAAGGATTCCAACCATGTCACCCAATCACCTGTCCAAAACGTCAGCAATCTGCTGTTGAGCATTTGCCAATGCCCAGATGTTTTCATTTAAAGAACGGATAGCAGCCCTCTGAAGCATCTGCCCTTCTCTGTTCTGCTGTTCAGCACATGCCTGTGCTGCCATAACAGTCTGAAATATGTGTCTGGTGACACCAGCTGCTGCGCTCTGTCGTGCAGGTGCATGTCGGCCAGAGGTCCTCCTACGAGCAGCACTGGCCACATGCCTGTGTGGCACATCTGCAGTCATTTCACTGACACCATGGTGTGAAGACACACCTTCCATAGCCACCACACATTCCTGTTCCAAGCTAACACACGGTAACTGTCCTTCCTCTATGGCTACTGGTTATGGGGTATGTGTTGGCATGAGAACTGTGTGCGGGGAAGAGGGGGATATAGGTGGGATGGCAACCAATGGCACAGATTCAGCCCCTGACAACCCTGCCTGTACCTCAAGCATATGTTCATCACTGCTAGAGTCTGTGGGGACACTAACATCAGATGGACCGCAGGAGGGCAATGCACCTATATCACCTGTGAAGGCAAACAAAGACTCTACATTACAATAGAGACACACAGACACACACACACAGACACACACAGACACACACACACACACACACACACACACACACACACACACACACACAGACAACCATGCATGTGATATGACAGAAGGCATGCAGCATGCATGTGATACAGCAGATGGCATGCAACTCAGACATTAATAGTGTTAGTTAGAATACATCCCTGGGTTGCACACAACAGCAAGCATGTGTCATAGCAGAAGCCATGCATTTCACACAATCATGGTAGTAAGCATGCATCCCTGTGATACACTATGTGGACCAGCACAGATTAACAGTAAACATGGCTGATGTGAGGCATATGTCCTTGACATTAACATGTAGTATGACATGTAATCTGCTGATGTGTGCAGTGACATGCATACAGGTTTGACAGAATGGTGTCCTGACACATGTACAGTGGTGTAATGGTGTCACATTGCAGTGTTGTCTGTATGCCCTACAGATAGAATGCACTTTTAGCAGGTGTGCATGACCATTGAAGGGTAGTATGAGGTGTCTATATTGCTATACAGTGTGAAGTACAGACACAGTACCATTGCATGGAATCATGAGGCATCTCTATTGCTATACAGTGTGGAATACACATACAGTGCATAGCCATGATTGCATGCATACACAATATATAAATACTGTGGATTGTGACCCACGCCGCTGAGGTGTATATACACTAAACCATGCTGTGTCATGTGTGACAGGTCACTGGAAGACATACAGATGAATCCCTACACAACTGCTAACATTTCTTAGCTGCCTGGCAACTGTGTCCACACATGGCAGACTGGTCAATGCACCATGTCCCACATGACATTTATGTACCACACACACAAGGTGCATGGCTGGCAGTGATGTCCAACAGCAGCAAGGGAAATGTACGGTATCTCTGGCCTGATGTGGTGTCTGTGTATGTATGTGGAAGCTGTACAGGTGACTACTTTCATGCTGTGACACAGTCATGATGTTCAACACATCTTATGTGGTCGAATTAAGTGACCCTCCACAAGCTGTGCACAGGCTGTTAGGATGTCCAGTGTTCCACATCTACTATTTAACCATTCAACAAAGGCTATAGTTGGACCATGTGTAGACAATGTGCAACAGGGCGTACACACATACACATCACATCTATTGTGTGTTACTACATGTCTCTGGCCATCCTCAATGGCCATGTGTGAACACGTGCTGGCCAAATGTGTGTGATGGCCTTCTATCTCACATGTCTGTGTTGTCCCATATGACATACACCCATAGATGTCAGATACTCCAGTGTCCACAGGGTTATACAGACAAAGGGTTGTATGTTTGGTATGTGGGGTATGTTTTATGGGATAGTGTGACAATGTTACAGCCTGACCACTACATGTCTGGGACATGTCAGATGGCACATCATAATGTCTGCACTCATTGCAGGGGCACATTCCACCATGGTGTATCATGTGGGCTGCCCATACCCCAGCTCACTGTGTAGTACTGTTTGCATTCCACATGTGTTGTTCTGATGTATAGTACATATTCCTACATTGAACAATGCCTCCACCGTTGTATTCACAGCTGTCCACACATCTAGCAATGACAGTTACTGTGGTTTCATGTTGGTGTTTCATTTGGTTTGTATATATTGCACATGGGTAGCCAGTGTGATTGATGAAAGATGTGACCTGTATATCGTGACTGGACCATACATTATGTGTACATGTGTTAACTGGCCACATGGTGAATAGATCTGTGCATTCACATGCCTGTTACTGATAACTGTCTCACCTGCAATGGCCTGCTGTCTCTGTGGCATGCGAGAGGTACCTGTATAGGGTGACACAGCAGTTTGATCATTATCCATGCCTGCATGATAGCTACAGGGTGCACTGTGCATGTTAACACATCCGCCAGTACAATAGCATATACTATGGAGTATGCACATGTGTGCATACACAGGGTAGCATACTGTAGTATGTGGCATGTGTGTAAACATACCTTGCACATGATATTACATTACATATTGTTTAGTGACACATACGACTAAATGGGATATAATATTTATATGTGCAGTATTGACTTACCATGCAACTCCAGGCTCGGTGGTTGGGAGACACCCACCTCCACGATGGCAGCTAGAGTTTGTAGATGCTGTTCTGATGGGGTCCCCAGGCTGGCCAGTAGCTCCTCGGTAGGTGTAAGTGGGCTGGGTTGGTGGCCCACCACCTGTTCTACCTTGTTCCCTGATGATTGCATTGGCATGCTGTTTCGCATGTCAGATCAGATCCGTGCAGTGTCTGTGCACCTGCTGGTAGGTGCGGTTATGGCCACCCACATCATTAACCCTCCTGCGAAGTTCCTGCCACAGGTCATCACGCTGCTAGGCATGCTGTGGCACATGGCTGAACAGTACCTCATAGTTATCCTGGAGGTATGGTATGAGGGCATCATCCTCCAAGCGGCTATATGCCGGCAGTCGTGATCGAGGCATTATCTGGAAGACATAATGATGGAGACAGGTCACAACATCTCAGAGATGCACAGAGATACAGCTGCACATACATGTGTATTACATTTAGTACTTATGAGCAGTTGTCTTTGCAAATCGTCATGACACTGACATGACTGACATGTTTGTTTCACACACATGTAACACCCAATGGAGATTGGATATTATCATCATATATGTGTGTCACCTCATTACATTGCTCATGCTCCATGTGAACGCTGTCTTGATGTGGGCATGTCTGTTTGCCTGTACTGGTGTTCTTACCTATCAGCACATGCCTGGATGTGTGCACATTAATGCTGTTGACCTTGATGCTGTGTATATGTCACATATCATCACATACACTGCCTTAACGGACATGGGCAGTGACAATGTAGACATGTGCACGGAAACCTTTACATGCATGTGTTTTGCCATATACATATACATGGCACTGTACAGCAGTTCAACATCCTGCCACGTATCGCCTGTGTTGCACATGTGATACACATGGGACAATGGCTAGCTGGATGGTATTCGCAGGGATGGTTATCAACTATAGCATGTACGGCCAAGATCATGTAGTAGTGTTTATGCCCTGGGCCATGTATGGGCATAGGATGTAAGGTTTTCTAGCTGTATCCCACAACTCAGACATTAATAGTGTTAGTTAGAATACATCCCTGGGTTGCACACAACAGCAAGCATGTGTCATAGCAGAAGCCATGCATTTCACACAATCATGGTAGTAAGCATGCATCCCTGTGATACACTATGTGGACCAGCACAGATTAACAGTAAACATGGCTGATGTGAGGCATATGTCCTTGACATTAACATGTAGTATGACATGTAATCTGCTGATGTGTGCAGTGACATGCATACAGGTTTGACAGAATGGTGTCCTGACACATGTACAGTGGTGTAATGGTGTCACATTGCAGTGTTGTCTGTATGCCCTACAGATAGAATGCACTTTTAGCAGGTGTGCATGACCATTGAAGGGTAGTATGAGGTGTCTATATTGCTATACAGTGTGAAGTACAGACACAGTACCATTGCATGGAATCATGAGGCATCTCTATTGCTATACAGTGTGGAATACACATACAGTGCATAGCCATGATTGCATGCATACACAATATATAAATACTGTGGATTGTGACCCACGTCGCTGAGGTGTATATACACTAAACCATGCTGTGTCATGTGTGACAGGTCACTGGAAGACATACAGATGAATCCCCTACACAACTGCTAACATTTCTTAGCTGCCTGGCAACTGTGTCCACACATGGCAGACTGGTCAATGCACCATGTCCCACATGACATTTATGTACCACACACACAAGGTGCATGGCTGGCAGTGATGTCCAACAGCAGCAAGGGAAATGTACGGTATCTCTGGCCTGATGTGGTGTCTGTGTATGTATGTGGAAGCTGTACAGGTGACTACTTTCATGCTGTGACACAGTCATGATGTTCAACACATCTTATGTGGTCGAATTAAGTGACCCTCCACAAGCTGTGCACAGGCTGTTAGGATGTCCAGTGTTCCACATCTACTATTTAACCATTCAACAAAGGCTATAGTTGGACCATGTGTAGACAATGTGCAACAGGGCGTACACACATACACATCACATCTATTGTGTGTTACTACATGTCTCTGGCCATCCTCAATGGCCATGTGTGAACACGTGCTGGCCAAATGTGTGTGATGGCCTTCTATCTCACATGTCTGTGTTGTCCCATATGACATACACCCATAGATGTCAGATACTCCAGTGTCCACAGGGTTATACAGACAAAGGGTTGTATGTTTGGTATGTGGGGTATGTTTTATGGGATAGTGTGACAATGTTACAGCCTGACCACTACATGTCTGGGACATGTCAGATGGCACATCATAATGTCTGCACTCATTGCAGGGGCACATTCCACCATGGTGTATCATGTGGGCTGCCCATACCCCAGCTCACTGTGTAGTACTGTTTGCGTACCCCACATGTGTTGTTCTGATGTATAGTACATATTCCTACATTGAACAATGCCTCCACCGTTGTATTCACAGCTGTCCACACATCTAGCAATGACAGTTACTGTGGTTTCATGTTGGTGTTTCATTTGGTTTGTATATATTGCACATGGGTAGCCAGTGTGATTGATGAAAGATGTGACCTGTATATCGTGACTGGACCATACATTATGTGTACATGTGTTAACTGGCCACATGGTGAATAGATCTGTGCATTCACATGCCTGTTACTGATAACTGTCTCACCTGCAATGGCCTGCTGTCTCTGTGGCATGCGAGAGGTACCTGTATAGGGGTGACACAGCAGTTTGATCATTATCCATGCCTGCATGATAGCTACAGGGTGCACTGTGCATGTTAACACATCCGCCAGTACAATAGCATATACTATGGAGTATGCACATGTGTGCATACACAGGGTAGCATACTGTAGTATGTGGCATGTGTGTAAACATACCTTGCACATGATATTACATTACATATTGTTTAGTGACACATACGACTAAATGGGATATAATATTTATATGTGCAGTATTGACTTACCATGCAACTCCAGGCTCGGTGGTTGGGAGACACCCACCTCCACGATGGCAGCTAGAGTTTGTAGATGCTGTTCTGATGGGGTCCCCAGGCTGGCCAGTAGCTCCTCGGTAGGTGTAAGTGGGGGCTGGGTTGGTGGCCCACCACCTGTTCTACCTTGTTCCCTGATGATTGCATTGGCATGCTGTTTCGCATGTCAGATCAGATCCGTGCAGTGTCTGTGCACCTGCTGGTAGGTGCGGTTATGGCCACCCACATCATTAACCCTCCTGCGAAGTTCCTGCCACAGGTCATCACGCTGCTAGGCATGCTGTGGCACATGGCTGAACAGTACCTCATAGTTATCCTGGAGGTATGGTATGAGGGCATCATCCTCCAAGCGGCTATATGCCGGCAGTCGTGATCGAGGCATTATCTGGAAGACATAATGATGGAGACAGGTCACAACATCTCAGAGATGCACAGAGATACAGCTGCACATACATGTGTATTACATTTAGTACTTATGAGCAGTTGTCTTTGCAAATCGTCATGACACTGACATGACTGACATGTTTGTTTCACACACATGTAACACCCAATGGAGATTGGATATTATCATCATATATGTGTGTCACCTCATTACATTGCTCATGCTCCATGTGAACGCTGTCTTGATGTGGGCATGTCTGTTTGCCTGTACTGGTGTTCTTACCTATCAGCACATGCCTGGATGTGTGCACATTAATGCTGTTGACCTTGATGCTGTGTATATGTCACATATCATCACATACACTGCCTTAACGGACATGGGCAGTGACAATGTAGACATGTGCACGGAAACCTTTACATGCATGTGTTTTGCCATATACATATACATGGCACTGTACAGCAGTTCAACATCCTGCCACGTATCGCCTGTGTTGCACATGTGATACACATGGGACAATGGCTAGCTGGATGGTATTCGCAGGGATGGTTATCAACTATAGCATGTACGGCCAAGATCATGTAGTAGTGTTTATGCCCTGGGCCATGTATGGGCATAGGATGTAAGGTTTTCTAGCTGTATCCGACAGGCATGTTCCCGCCAACAGGTGAATCAGTACCACATTACTGATCCAGACAGTTAATGATACATCTACTATGCGGTCATCGCACCATGTATGACAGAGATGACAAGCGCAGCTTTGCTGGACAGGGTTGCATGGTATGGCAGGAGTATGTAACATGTATGGCACAGGGATCTGTCCAGCATGTGGCGACCCTTGTACTAGGAAGGTGGCTGTCCATGACATATGTCTTTCAGATCAGGATATGTACGTGTAGCATGTCCAACATCACTGTGTTGCACATGTCTTTATGCAGGGTAGGCAGCATGCTGCATAGTGGAGATGAGGATTGTGAAGGCTAGTGTCGCCCATCCAAGCATGGCCAATACCCCTTAAAGGTGATATGTGATCTGATATTGGTCACTTGAGTGCTGAGTATGGCTGTCCAATGATCTCCATGCTCATGGATGGCACCCTGTCATGACTTGGGTTGCCTCTTATGACTACCTAATAGGCCTGGTGATGTCACTAGCTCAGGGAGGTAAACTGCACAGCACCATCCCTTACACACAGTGTCCATAATGTTGACCGCTGCCTAGGTGGTAGTTAATGGGTACAGGGTTATTAACATAGCGGTGACAATGCAATAAGCAGCTGTCAGATTGTGCACATATGTCACACACCTCACTCACAAAGCCCATTCTGTATGTTGTCCACAACACTGAGTCAGCTATTGCTCCTAGGTCATGGACATTCACATACTCACATATGCAGATGCCTCCCATTTGTCTGTGTGGTATGGGCTACAATGACGGGGAGTACAAAACATTAACTCTGTTTTACTGTAGCTGCCACTGGTGTGATATGCACATGTCACTCAGACACCTTTTGTAGTGTTGCTTCTGTGAACAGGCCACTGGTAGAACACTCCTGTGACATACGACGGTACATGTAGTATACTGAGTGTAGGTGGAACACAATATGGGTGATGATGTCCTATGACCTGTCACAGGTATGCTATGCAGTGTGAATTCATCCATACTGTCATCTACATCTGTACTGCTAACAACATCTACGTTAATTAAGGTTCATAGACTTTCAGACCATACTCAGCAGGGTAATAGTGCAGTGCCTCCCATTATGAGTGGCGTCTCCACTTTGTGGGTTGTGATAACTGTTAGTGCAATTCATTCAGTGTTTTCACAGACTGCCATGAACCTATGTTTTACATGGAAGTGTATGTGTAGAGCAAACTGTTTTGCCATATGTGTATTATATGACCAGGGATTTGAACAGGTCACATGCAGCCTGAGTGCACCTTGTACCATCATAGTTATGGTTACAGGGGCTCTATAGTGTTCATGGATATGTGATTGTGTACCTGTTGGGGGGCAGTGAGTTTATGTTATCCAACACCCTATCTGTATTGCTTATTCATGCTCAGCACTTGTTCAGAACATGTAAGCACTTCATGAGCTACTAATTACTATAGCACTCAATCCTACTCATTTCCTACAGGTAAACCTTGTTTGTCCTTACATTTCCAGCATGCTTACAGCACAACAGCTGTTGTACACACTTACCTCACATATCTTGTGATAAATGGTTGAATATACAGGCATGTCCAAATGTCAATTACCAGTGTTATTGCCTGTCTATATGATGAATATGGGCAACATGAGGCAATATAGCAATTGTCTCATGTACACAGTCAATGCTCACCTCCTAACATACGACACTACAGCCTGTGGGAGATGCACATATGTAGCCATGCTGGAGGTAATGCTCTCTCCAACCCAGACTTAACCTGACAATCATGTGGGGATGTTAAACATTTGCAGCACACCCCACTCATCACATAGTCTCACTAGATTTCCACCACCACAGGCCACACATAGTAAGACTACAACACCTGTTCGGCATTTATTTCTCAGATGTGCAGGCAAACATAGGGGGGTTGTGGCTGACTAAGTTCGCAGATGACTGCAAACTAGGCGCCATAGTCGATACACCAGCTGACACATGCATTCTTCAGAAGGGCCTTACAGAAACAGACGACTGGTGCCAGAGTCATGGCCTTAAACTAAATGCCAAAAAATGTATAGTCATCCCTTTTGAGAAAAACAAAGTACCCACAAATTACCACATAGGTGGTAATCCATTAAGTACGGAAAAAGTAATCAGAGACCTGGGGACCCAAGTTGACAGTGACCTCTCATTTGACACCCACGTCGCCAAAGTGGTTAGAAAGACCTTCTACCTTGCCCACCTTATCATGAAGGGGTTCACATCCAGATCAAAGGATGTCATTGTACCCCTATAGTACTCCCTTATCAGGCCTATGATTGAGTACAATGCCCCATTTGGTATGTACCTCACCCGGCACCTGCAGCAGCTGGAGAGACCCCAAAAGTACCGCACCAAGAGGATCAAGGGTCTCCAACATATGTCATATGCTGCCAGACTAAAGAAGCTCCAGCTTTATTCAGTAGCATACCGCCTGCTCAGAGGTGATCTGTGCCTGACGTACAAGGCCATGTCCAATCCGGAATTAATGGACATGCTCCACCTCAAAAAATCCAAATCCATCAGAGCCACGAGAGCTAAAGATCTAAACCTCAGCACAAATATGAACAGGACATGCTGGAGGGACAGATTCATAACTCAGAGGCTTCCCGCACTCTGGAACAGGATCCCAGTCCATGTTAGGCAGAGCCCCTCACTGACTCTCTTCAAGAGAAATCTTGACGAGTGGATGGGTGATCGTAGGTTTACCCTGGGGGTCATCTCTGTGTCACTACTAGACAGAGGCACAGTAAACTAAATTTATTTTGTACACTTTTGTATCATTACATGGGGTGGCAAAAGCCACATACACTATGGCTAGGCTTGTAAATGCCCTAGGGCAGATAGCCTAGTACTATACTATGAAACTATTAAACTATATGTGGATCCTCTCCATACTACTCTGTGTAGGCAACAGAGGCAGCCCCCATCACCAAACACAACACCAATTACTTATAGCCCACAGACTCATGTGTGCCCATCAACTACAGCCAATAGGGTGTTATAACATACCCAACACACTAGTCATAGGTGACTCTGTAGGCGGTCACACTGATGTCCCACTCAACAGGCTACACAAGGCGATAGTCACTGTCATCAGGCTGTCGGGTAACAGGATCCACAACATAACCTATGCACTCAGGTCACTCCTCAACAGGTAAACCAAATAAAGAAGCACTACTGTTGCGAGTCCTCAACACTCATTTATTGTAACAAAAGGTTAAAAAATTAAGCACTTTCGTCAATCCACCTTGACTTCATCAGAATTAACTTTGAAAGCAATCAAAAAGCATTTTTATACTATTAGCTTGCCCAGGATTGGCTAAACATTTTCCAATGATGAACAAGCATATTAAAACAATTAGGGTTTAAAAAAATGCAGACAGTATTCTTAATTAAACCAAAAGAAAGTTAGAAAGCTGTTTTTTCAAAAGGTCGCATGCTTTCAAACACATTGCAAAGAACAAGAATAAAACTTTGGCATATGTGTTTCCTCATTTACACTCTGTTTTACAAAGAACTGTTTAAATATGTTCTGCTTTTTCCTTTAAAATAGGTAACAAACTTAAATGATCATTTAAACCAGGGGGGAAATTTGCTGCCAACCTCAATTGCCACAATAACTCTTTTTTATAAAGTGCATTCTGCCAATCCCCACCTCTGGCTTCTATACTTATTGTATCAAGAATAGCAAATTTAAAACCTGTATAACTTCCACATTGCGTACTGTGTTTATACAGAGCATTTGTATCTTTTTTTTTTTTATATCATACAGGTGCTCATATATTCTGGTCTTAAAGGCCCTCTCAGTCTTCCCAATGTAATAGGAATTACAGGTATTGCACCTAGCAATGTATACTAACTTGCTAGAATAACAGTTCCCTCTTTTTAAATGAACTACTTTTATTTTTGTTATCTAAACAAATCATGTTCTCTTGCAAAATGTAAGAACAATAATTGCATCTACCACAGGGTCTACTACCTTTCATTGTTTCACTTTTAGTAAGATTATAATGCCTGTTTTTCAAAATTCTTTTTATATTAGGCCCAATTTTTGTAGTAAAAACTGACTTTTCTCCCACCACTTGATAAACATCATGATCAACTTTAAATATATTCCAATTTTTGTGTATTACTTCTTTTACTTGTTGGTATAAAGGACTGTATTGCACAATACATGTTTGTTCAAAGTTAATGTTGCTCACTTTTTTGGCATTTTCCCCAGGGTCCACAGTTCTATTTAAACCCTTACCTAGTAAAGGTGTGTATTTTTCCCCCATTCTCTTACAACTTCATTTAAAGTGTTGTCAACTATTTCTAATGGATAGCCTCTATCCAGAAACATACCCTTCAAAAAATCAAATTCACTCATGACATCTTCCTTTAAAGAGGTCATTCTAGCTACTCTAATAGCCTGTCCTTTTATTATACTCTTCTTCTGTGATAAAGGATGATGTCTGTCATAGTGTAGATAGTTGTTACAAAAAGTTTTTTTACAATGTATCCTGGATACAAATTTTTCTTTGTCTCCAATAATTTTAATATCCAGATAACTAATATCCTGAGGATGAGATTGGTAGATAAACCTCAAAAATTCAGTAGTATTATTAAGGTATTGAATGAATAAAGGAATGTTATCCACAGGTCCTTTCCACAAAATAAAAATGTCATCCAAAAACCTACAGTAAAAAGATATACTGGAATAGAATTCACTTTTGAACACATGTTCTCTTTCCCATCCCAATAACACCAGGTTTTCATAGGTTGGGGGTGCAAGCTGCTCCCATTGCTACTCCCCTAACCTGTTGAAAATATTCACCCTCAAAAAAGATGTAACTATTCTCCAATATAAGCCCCATTATTTCGCATATTAAATTAACCTCATCACAATGTAATTTGGACAAACTAAAAAGTGTCTCCTCAAAATAGGTTAAACTTTCATACTTAGGGATACAGGAGAACAAATCTATTACATCAATAGTCAAAAGGTATCCTTCGGCACACCACAAATCATTCTTAAGTTGTCCTAAAAAGTCCCAAGAATCTTTAACTAAGTGTGGACATAACTCAACAACATGTTTAATCTTTTTATCCACATACACTTATAGATTATGGGTTTTAGATCCAGCGGCTGCTACAATGGATCGAAAAGGTGGGTGTTCTAGATTCTTGTGAATCTTGGGTATGCCGAAGATGACTGGAATTTTGGGGTGCATGTTCAATAAAAAATCATAATCAGACCTGGTAATCCTTTGATCCATAAGATATTCATACAAGAAACTGTCAATTCTCTGATACGATATATGTATTTGGTTCCTGGAACAAGGAGAGTAATTTGTACCATTAAATAGGATGGTTTGCATGACATTGCTGTAATCATCACTGTTATAAAAGACAATACCACCCCCTTTGTCAGGTGCCATAATCCGTACACTCCTATCATCCCTTAAACTCTGTAATAACTTTCTCTCTATGTTGTTGAGGTTATGAAAAATTATTTTTTGTTTACCCCAAATTTTATAGATGTCATCTTTAATAACCTTTTCAAACATACAAATAAGGGGATGTAATGGGGGGTTAAAAGTACTACTCAACAGGTACAATATGACTGTCATTCTCCACATTAGTGTGAATGCCCTGAGATATAACTTCCTGGACTACATGTACAGGGACATGCAATAGCTCTCCGATCTTGTAGCCCAGGCAGGTATCGCCCAAGCCCTAAGAAGCATTCTGCATTAGTCCAGACTGATGACACAGTACAACAACAGAATTATTCACTTCAACAGTTGCCTATGCTTCTGGTGTCATTCCAAGGGTATCCAGTATCTGTCTGCTTTGAATGACATGGTCGATAAACCACAATGCTTTGGCACAGATGACCTGCACCTGTCAGCCCTGGGATTATGGATAACATCTAAGGCTCTTGCTGCTCCTATACTGCCTGTTTTAGACACATTTCAAATAACATATTCACCACCAGAACAGGTACAGGCAAGCAAAACCTGACGGTAATGTTACTCAATGTTTGACATCTTCATCTCAAATTCACTCAGCCAAGGCACTCCCTATAATGGACCACTTTGATATCTCTGCAGTGACTGTGACCTGCTTCTAGGCTCCGGAGAGCACCCCTGCACTGACAGGCTATTACGCAGACCACACCGGTGTGTCCATATTTCACAAGGATGTACACACCTCCATGCTGGTTGCTTAGCACAATGCATCAGAGGTAATTCAAGTGCAACTAACTGTGGCCAGAACTGCTATGCAAATTGTAGCTTGCTACAGATTCCACACCATACCCCACGGTTAACGGCCCTCATTTCTTGGTGTACTGGAAAGTAGGGTTCAAACAGGAACTACTGATATGAGACTGACACTACCCCACACTTAACTGTGATACCTTCTCATGTACCAACACATTAGGCCAACACTTTTGGGGATTCATAAACTCCAATCGGCTGGATCAACCTATACACACCACCACCAAGGCCAACAATATCCTGGACCTGGACATTACCAACATGTGTGACTGGTGTTCCACACCTGGGGTTATCCCCTCGTTGGTCAGTTCCGAACGTATGCTAATCACCCTTGTTATCCACATCCCGGCACCACACCCTTCACGGAAAACACAGTACAATATTTCTACAAAGCCAACTTCAGGCTTTGTATGACAGCAGTAGTAAACGCCATGACACCCATACAGATGGACAATATAGTTACAAATGCTGAAACATTCACAACTGCACTTCATTAGCACTTACACAACTGCATGGATCATGCTATCCCAAACAGAGCCATGATGGTACCCACCAGATAACGGATGCTACTCTGGGGGTCCACTGCCTTGGACATAATGTACGACAGAAGGACGAGACTGTTTCAAAGTAGGGTACACTCCCATGGGTGGGGTTGCTCCCTGGTCAGCCTCAGTAGGAATCTGGGATCCCTTATCACATCCTCCAAAGCTAGCTACGTAAACATTACTGCGAAACATTCCAAGGACTACCACTAAGCGTTATGGAGGTATGTCACTACTGTCGATGGCAATACCCACATCTGTTCTGACATACAACGGTTAGGCAGAAACATTACAGAACCGACTGATATTGGCAACATCCTGGCAGCTAACTTTACACCCCTCTCACACCCTAAAGGGCCCAAATCTATACAGGAACAATGCAGAGTCCCTGTGGTCACAACTATGCAGTTCAAACCTGCTCTCTCTAAAGCCTGGAACACAAACTCCATGTGACCGTCCAACATCCCAGTCTTCAATTTACACAAACTTGAGAATGACATGGCTCCCCACTTGGGCACCAAATTCAATAATAGCCATGTATCAGGCATTGTGGACCCTGAATGGCACACAGCAACAGTTATCACATTCCACAAAGGTGGCGCCGCAATGGACCAGAGGAACTATTACCCTATACACCTGACTAGGCTGTTCTGCAAGGCTATGGAGAACATCATCATGGAAGTCATTCACAGAGACATTGCTGGCCTCCAAACCTTTGATACCACCCAGGTTGGATTTGTTAGGGCCACACCGTGGCTCCTACACCTGGTGGAGTCCTTTGAGACAGTTACCAAGGTAGTAGATGATGGCAAGGAGGTCCACACAACCTACCTTGTCCTCTCATTGGCTTTCAACACCGTTCACCATTCTGGTATTGTCAATATACACATCCACCTGCACAGTGACCCATACGTCTTGAGATGTTATGCAAAGTGGCTCACGGACAGGACACATGCAGTGAGGGTAGCATACCGTAGTTCCTACTGTACATCAGTTACAATTGGCATACCCCAGTCGTCGGTCATAGGGCCCCTCATGTTCATTATATGCTTCCCTGAGGTACAGTCTAGCACAAAAGGACTTTCCCTGAATAGGTTTCCAGACGACTGCAAACTAGGGGCCATGACTGATTCACCAGCTAATACAGACACCCTCCATAAGGGTGTCACTGTGATGGATACCTGGTGTCGGTAACATGGCCTCAAGCAGCATTCCTCAAGGTGCATAGACATCCCCTTTGGATTACAACAGTCACCCAGTGACTACCACATAGGTGGTAGTCCCCTACATACATAAGATATTATAAGGGATCTTAGTACACACGTAGATAGCACCCACTCCTTTGATAACCATATTGCCAAGGTGGCGTGGATATCCTTCTACATGGCCACCCTAATCTGTAATGGGTTTCTAGTCGGAACAAAGTCTGCCATTGTACCTCTATACTCCTGACTTATGAAACACGTTCAAGGGTACAACACCCCATTTGGGGTGTACCTTACGGAACAGCAACGACTTTAAATACCACAACATTAACACACCAACAGGATTACTCACCTCTGAAGGATGACGTATGCAGCACAACTACAGAAACCCCAACTGTACTCATTTGCGTACTGCATACTCAGAGGTAACCTCTGCTGAACATACAAGGCCCATGTCCACAACAATATTGATGGATATGCTCCACATAAGCAACATAAGCAAAAGCCACTGAGAGCAACATGCTCTGGGATATGTACCCAAACGCAATGATGAGTAGCACATGCTGGAGGGATACATTCCTGAAACGGACACTCACCATGCTTTGGAACATGATTCCTATGTACATCAGGCAGGGACCCTGACTAGCACTCTTCATGAGATACCTCGATGGGTGGATGGGGAACAGATATGTACACCAGGGATCACTGCAGTGGCTGTACTGTACACAGGTGCAGGAAACAAATGGCTCTGCTGTTCACAGGCACAGGACACTAACCTAGGGTGGTGCCGCCAGTGAAAACACTGTATTTGGGCTTACAAATGGACTTGGCCAGACAGCATAGTACCTAACTATGAACCTATGAAGCTATTACATGTCCTTTGTGCATGGATAATTGAGTAGCTCTTCCATTTCAATTAGCTATCATGCTGTTACACTGTCTGGTGACTACAAGCCATATGTATCCTGTTATTGTGTATTGTACATTCCAATAGACATACCTTATGTTTGCATAATATAACAGTAATGCTATGTAAAATATTTGACATATCTACCTACAATACTGTACATTTCACATTTTTGAAACCATATCCCACAATGCAAAGCATAATTGTACAGCAGGACCACCTTAGGCATGTTATTCTCGCTATACGCCCATACACATGCCTACTGTTACTGTATATCAACATATACTATCCCCTGTTATGGCATGTACTTGTTGGGCAAACCCTACCACCGACAGCGGCTGGAGTGAAATTGTTATGTTTAAAGCCCTTATGCAGCATCCCTTGTGGTGTATGAGGTGTTTACCTTGTGGCCCACAGCAGTACACACAATTTCTACAAGCGTTACTATGCTCAACAAGACATCACTACATAATACCTTTTCCCACTGTATGCATTGTGTACACTTTCATTAATACAGAACAGGCACTACATACACTAACATACTGAGTGTTCTACATACCTTCTTAGTGGTCCGAGTTTATGATAATATCTGTGTTACTCCTTTCCTATTTAAACGGTTCTATGGTATGAGCATACGGTTTGAGCAAGCCATCGTTTTATACGTAGATACCTGTAACATGTGGTATCCTGCCACCAATTGGTGTTCCGGAGTAAATTATTACATGCACATCAGCTGTGCAGCTACTCCATTGGCCAATTACATGGCAACAGTGGGGTATAATTGAATACTCCACTTGGGCATTGTCCTTTTGCCCTACCTTCGAGGGAGACGGTCTGGATGTGTTTTATTGTGATGAATTGCAACTGCTACATGGAGAGACACAGATATTTTGAATTCATGTCCCCCGTGGATTGTGTGTGATGGCTAGAGTATATAGTTTTACATGTGAGTGTAGCTGCTATCTCAACCGTCTGATACGAGACTATTGCAAACAAAACCTGTAACATCGGCATCTGTTCCATTGTACAACAGCAATTATTTCACATGGCGCCATTACAAGTGTGTCTCTCACAAGGTATGTTAACACTTCTGCAGATGTCATTGAGTGAGTGGATGTTTGTGATGTTATTACAGTCTGTATTGCAATTGTTTCAGGTGTGGGGGAGATGTAGGTGGGTGTACATAGCAGATAAAGGTTTGTGGGGACTGCATTTATACATATTCCATATGTGTGTGGGGGCTCCTTCCCTAATTGAAGACCTGTCATTTAGTAGACTAATACTATGGTTATTGCAGGCTTATTCATTAAGCCATCATTAATTGGTTCCTATATAGCATGCATGTGATGTTGATCCTTCAATCCCTCTGAAATACATTGATATGTAATGAAATGTTGCTACATGAAAGCTGTCTCGTGTATTTCTGTCACATATATTTGCACTCATTGCAGTTGTGTTGGTGACTGAACCTCTTTGGCTTGGGTTGCCACCTTTTCAAATGGCCATAGTGGGACATTTGCAGGACACACATCAGGGTTTAGAGGCTGACACATACTCACTGTCAGTACAAAGGATAGAACTTACTTTTGTCCTAAATAAAACCTTATTCTTGTAGCACTTTAGTTGCTTATTATGTTTCTTGTACAATTTACATATTTTAGATACAGGAATAACTATTTAATGCAACTATTACATAATATATGGGACATCATTATGTCCTACAATCTCGGTACATTTGCCTTTTTTACTATTTGTCAGGACACAACTGCCCAAAGAGGGACTGTCCCTCTCAAAGTGGGACAGGTGGTAACCGTATGCCTAAGGCTGGCTATGACCACAACTACTGTAATAATCTACCTCAGAGTTAGCACAAATAGACACACGATGCAAACACACACACACACACACACACACACACACACACACACACACACACACATTACAGTCCCACAGAAACACACACCGCACTCTCAACATGCACTTACACACACTACAGCAATCGGAACCACACTTAAACACAGTACCTACCTGGACCGCAGCACCAGCAGCAATAACTAAATGTCCCTTAACATCGTGGTAATATTACTCGCGGTTATAGTGTTCCGGTACTGTGGTCTTTCGGTCTTTAAGCCTCGTAATTACGCGTGTTGGTATGTAAAGCATTTGGTAGTTGGCAGTATTCTATTTATTTGTACCTCCATGGTTGTGTACAAGTCGTTAACCTGTCTATATATTTGCAAATATATGTATATCCGTATATATCTACATACATCTCTCTATCACCCTTTCTATCCCTATTATATAGACAGGGAGAGAGAGAGAGAGAGAGAGAGAGAGAGAGTGAACACACCTTTCGTTGGGTACATGGCGGTGTATACTGTTTCCTGAACTCTGCCCTTTTGTGTTTTAACCTGTCACAATACACACCTGCCATTGGTACATCTCGGGTAGCTTAGCGGTAGGTGATTGTGTACATGGTTGCATGTTCTACTCCTGGCAGTGGTCGTTTTACCTCTCAGAGCAGGCACTGTTAGTACAAGGGTGAATAATGCTGGTTTCACCTGTTCTGGACATCTTTGACCGTGATCTGCATGGAATTCAGCAAAGCTTAGACCTGTTGTGCGCATATCCGTGTAGTCATGTTTAAACAATGCTTACCGTCACTTGCCGCTGCATAAACCCGCTAACATGTGCTTAAACGTGTCTAATGACCTGCATCCAACATCCATTATTCATGCCGTCGGGATTACGTAACGGACCTTGCAGGATGTGGAACCGGGAACATGCACGACACAGTCAGTGGCTTTACCACTTGGTCATCTGGGATTTGTACAAGTGTTATGGTGTTTTGTATGTGGACTGTACTATGGCTGTTCCTCCATACTGCAATCAAATGTGTAACTCAGTTAGTTTACATATGGATGATACCTATTAATGGTTTGTCCAAGTGATGTTTAATGGATGTGCTCCAGCATTGGGAATCTATGTCACAGTGAGCCACACACTGTAATGTGCTACACCTTGACACAACCATAACTGGAGAATGCTGGGGTGGCAGATACCTGTCATGGGTACTCCCCATGCTTTGGCACTACATCCCTGATTACATTATATGGAGGCCCTCATTAACACACCGGGGAATCCATGAAGAGTAGGTGGGGAACAGTGGTTACACACATGGATCCTGCAATTGGCTCTGCTCCACAGAGGGACAGTTGGTTAATCGATGGGGTGGTGATAGCAGACACATTTTGCCTAGGCTGATGAATGGCCTCTGACAATCGGGCATGTACCTACCGATGTACCTAGGAACCTATACATACAGTATCAACATATGCTGTTAGCTTCATTTACTGTTCAGGTGTTGACTTTCCTTGTTCCAATAGCTGTTGTGTGTGCAATAGTTGAGGGCTGCCTATGTAGGATTCACACAGTAGTCCACCTATACATTACAATTTGCAGGTGGTCATGTGTGTGTGCCATCCATTTTACTGTGTGTGCAGGTGGAGAAGTGTGTCAGTCCGTAGGGGCCTACACTGTCAGTGTATGTGCTATACGTTCCCTCTTTGCCAAGGCAAGGGCATATTGGGCATGCCTCTGTCTGCCTACTGGGGCTGGCACAGGGTGTTCGTGGTCTGAATCCCTCTGTGCCTGTGATGGCCTTGGCAACTGCAGTGGGCTGTGAGGCCCTTCACCATTATGTCCCTGCTGCAGTTGTTTCCGCAGGATCATATAATGTAGCATGGCACATACTATAAAGATGTGGGCACACATGCCTGGAGAGTACTGCAAGGCTCCACCAGATATGTCCAAGCAACAGAACCGTGATTTCAGCATCCCAAACACACACTCTATGATGATTCTGGTTTGTGCATGTGCCTCATTATGGCGTTCTTGCATGGGTGTGTGTGCATTTCTGATGGGAGTCATCATCCACGGCTCCAGTGCATAGCCAGCATCCCCCACTAGATGGCCATATGGGATGTCCCCCCTGACAAACACCTGATACAGCTGTGAGGCATGCCAGATGTGGGAGTCATGGTAGCTTCCAGGGCTGCCAGTACACACATCCGTGATAATGCCCTGGGCATTGCACATGACCTGGCAGTTGATGGAGTGGTATCCCTTGCGGTTTATGTAGCGCCTACCATGATCACTGGGTGGTGACTTGATATGTATGTGCATGCAGTCTATTGCACCCAGTACCTCCGGGTAGTGTGCCACATGGTGGAAGAGATGCATATTGCTGGCCAACTCCTCCTGAATTCGGGGGAAGTATATATGCTCACTGGCATGTGGTAACATGGCATCCAGGAACTGGTGGAGTACTCTGGATGCTGATGCCTGTGAGATCCCCATGATATCTCCAGTTGGCCTTTGAAAGGTACCTGTGGCTAGTATTCTCAAGCTTACACATACCTTTGTGTCTGCTGGGATGGGTTCCCCTCTGTTGTTTCTGGATCTCAGGTGTGGCCGACACAGCTCAACTATTTGCTGTATGATGTCCCTGTCCATCCTGTAATGCTCTACTATCTCCAGATCATGTAGCCCCTGGTAGGTTACCCTTGGTCTGAACACGCTTCTCTTCCTCTGGGGCCTGAGGTGGTTGTCAGCATCATCCTCCACAACACCTTCAGTCTCCAACACATGCTGATGAATCACAGCTATGGCAGCTCCCAACAAATACATTGTAAATGTTCCCTGTCTGTTTACACCGATGGTGCAGTGTTTGGGAATACACAAGTGTGTGTGAGGTGCCTTCACACTTTCTGCTATTGTGCTTTTAACACTGATGATGTCATAGGGTGTGTATGTACATTCGGAGCTGCAGGGTATCTTATGTGTTTTACCACAGGTACTGCTATTGTGCTGCCTTTGGTGTTGAATTACATTTAGCTGCCGTGGATTACCTCTTGTCCTTGCCTTAACTTTTCTTAACGATTCCCCTCCCATTGTCTGGCATGCATCCAGCAGTCTGCTTTCTTGTTTTGTACTTTCCCGAACCAGGATTGTCTTGAGAAATGTGTTCTATAGCCGATCTACTGCAGGTTTGCTTTGCTCTGTGGTTACAGTTCTCTTTTCTTTGCAATACGACACCTCCCCTATCCTGTTTTGCAGGTTGCTGCTAGCAGCCTTGTTAGCTGCCATCAATGGTCCACTGTGAGTTAATAGGTGTTAATTGCTCAGTTGTACTCCAATTACCCTACTGCAGCATTTCCTTATTGTCTTCCCCTAAACTTCCTTTTTGGGCTGTGGTGCACGGCGCATGCGTCCGCTTACCAGGTTTTGGGCACGTTTTCATCCACGTACACATGCGCTTTCGGGCACCATGTGTGCTCTCAGCTAAGCAAAGCTATACCTACATCCACGCCCCTATCCTGCGGCTTTGCTTAGCAATGGGCAGCCTGGATTTGCATTGCTCCAATGTGCTTACAGCTGCAGTGGCACACCCTACTGCTAATGTCATGTATTCCTCCAGACCCCTCCTCAGTGTTGTAGCGCTGCGCCGTATGGTACATCCTTAGGTCGGCGGGATGTTTCCGATTCACTATTACTTGCCTCATTTGCATGGCATTGACTACATATACATAGTTACTGTGCCAAACACTGTCACAGGCCCTTAGCAACCCTTGCAGCTTGGTTGTGGTGTAGCATGCATACCATTGAATATTATGGTGAAATCATGATTTGCGTTACATTGATATTTTATGACATTTGTATATATTTTCCTTGTGTTCCTGTTTGTGCACACATGCCCTGCGGTTGTACTTTGCGTTACTGTGGCCATGACATTAAATGTTATTTTTTATGTGTTGTGCATCTTTTCTTATGCCATTGGCTATATATTTAGCCATTGGCATATGTTAACTTTGTAATACATGAGTCTGGTCCGCTTTCATGGCTCCGATGTTCTGTTTGGCAAAACGTAAACTGTTTTTTTTGGTTTACATTTCTGTAGGCTTACGCTATACCTACGCCTCTTCATGAATCACTGTGTACCTTCATTTGCATGCTGCATTACTGTGCATGGGGTGATTAGCATACCTACGCCGAGAGCTGCGCAGATCTGGCATACGCTGGTAGTGCACATAGAATTGGATCATACCTGAATCGCTCAGTGGCCATATTTGGCATTATACCGCCTATGCTACGCCTGCGCCTGGTGCAAGCTTCATGAATCCCAGGCCTTATCTTTTCTAAACAGTTATGCTGTTTTCCTTCATATCCCATGTGATTTGACAAATAGTATTTGTCCCCTGTCTGTATAGTAACAGTTTTCATTCCAAAAAGTGACATCCATTTTGCAAAGACTGCCTGACTAATACCATCTGTAATTTTATTCATTTCAAAACTGTCTATCCGAGCTTTTACTGCTTGATGTGGTGTTTGTACTATAATGCTGGAAAATACAGTCAAATATTCAGCTTGTTTAATACCCCAGTAAACGGCTAATAATTGCTGTATACATGGATGGTAGCCCAGTTCTACTGGAGTCATCTTCCTGCTAAAGAAAGTGACTGGGTGTAATGTTTTTTCCATTCTGTTGTCGCTACCATGTGGCCATTCCTGTAGTAGTACCACAGACAGTGTTTTTTTTCTGCTGCTGCTTGTAGCACAAATGGTAATCTTGGTGTGGGTGCTATTAATTCTGTAGCTTGTGCTAGTTTTACTTTTATTTGTGAAAATGTCTCCTCTTCATGAGATCCCCACTCTAAAAAGGTGGAGTTCTTTTGTTCCTGTAACATTTTGTAAAGGGGAGCAGCCATGGCTGCATAATCCTCTATAAATTCCCTATTGTAATTCATGATTCCCATGAATTTATGTAAGTCTGCTATTGTCAGTGGCTTTTCCATTTGTAAAATGCCTTGTACATGTATAGGGCAAGGAGACCTTCCTGTTGGTTTTATAATAGTACCTAGAAACTTAACTTCTTGTGACATAAACTGAATATTTTCACTTTTAACCTTAAACCCTGCTTGCTGTAGAGTATGAAAAACTCTCTTAAGAAGCCATACATGCTCCTCTACTGTTTCTGACTGAATTAAAATATCATCAGTGTAATGTATTACTGAATCATCCTTTTCCAAATGTTGTAGAATGGATCCTACTGTCTGATGAAAAATAACTGGACTATTTTGAAATCCTTGTGGTAACCTTGTCATGACATATTGTTGGTTTTTAAATGTAAAGACAAATCTTGGCCAATCTTTTTTCCTGAGTGGTACTGCAAAAAAGCCATTTGCTAAATATATTACTGTAAACCACTTACTTTGTGGCTTAATATGTGCAGCCAACTCTGGGACTCCTGGAATCAAATGTGCTCTAGGGGTAGTATATTGATTAACCTTCCATAAATCAATAACAAGAAGATAACTACCATCTTTTTTCTTAACTGGCCAGATTGGTGAATTTGTAGGACTGTTGTCCTTTTGTATAATCCCTTCTTTTTCCCATTCTGCAATACATTTTTCCATATGTTCTTCTGCTTCCCTAGAAATAGGATATTGTTTTTGAAAAGGTGATATATAGTCCTGATCACTTCCTACCCCTACTGGGCTTTCTAGTTTCCCACAATCACTGGGACCCTTGGACCACAGATTTGGGAATTGCTGTTGTAAATGCTTCCATACAACCTCACTGTCTGTATTTACATAGCCTGTAGGTTTTTCAGGTTTGTCAGATAGAGAGATTGCATAGCAATCTGTACTTTGCTCTTCTTCTCTTTGTTGTTTGTCTCCCATCCACAGAATTTCATTAGGTAAATCAATTACTATGCCCAAAGGCCCTAGAATGTCCATACCAGTAATGGTATTTGAGCAAGATTGATGTATTAAAAATGAACCCTCCCATGTCTGTCCCTCTTGACTAAACCTTATGTCCACATTTTGGCTACTCACTGCATAGCATGCTGTGCCATTAAATGCTGAAATGCAAACCTTTTTTTATAGGATTTGCTGGTAACTGTCTGTTTGTGACAGATACTGCTGCTCCTGTGTCTATTATGACATTTTTCCACAGTGACCCCTCTACCCAAATATAAATCAGTGGTCGTCCATCTCGACACTTTTTTTATTTTATTTATTTTATTTTATTTTATTTTATTTTACATTTGTTAACCGGGAGAGTCTGACTTGACGCAGGTATATTTTCAGCGGAGGCCCGGGGAGAAAAGCTCCAAGTTAGTTAATTTACAAGTTGGTTAAATCATTTGGTACAGATGTAATAATTTGTCAGTGTGATTCTATGCAGCAAATAGTCATACACAGTTAAATATCACATAATACATAGGTCACATAAAAATGATTGCTAGATTCTTAGTCTACACAAAAGGTCATAAGTTGGCAGTCATACAAAAAGTAATATATATTTTTTCCCTAGTAGGGAGAGCATCAAAAGAGCAGGTGTTTGCTAGGAAAAAGTTCTAGAGCTGGTTGTTTAATTGTTAGGATACAATTTGAGAACTAGTTAGTCTTAGATTAGGAGGTTACTGTTCACTAGGATTCAGTTTTGTAGGGAAGAATTATTCATATTGGTGGGGATCTTAATGATTTGCCATGGTCTGGATTATCCTGGGGAGTAGCATGAGCATAGCCAATTATTAGAGCAGTGTTTTTTTAGAAGGTGCTTAAATTGTTTTGGAGAGGTTGTGGCGGTTATGTGGTTTGGAAGTGTATTCCAGGCCTGGGCTACTGTGCAGGCAAATAGGGATTTACCTGCTTCATTTTTGTGTCTGATTACTTTTATTAGATTTTGGTTGCTAGATCTTAGTTCTCTAGAGGTTCTGTAAGGCTCAATAATGCTCTGAAGTGTTGGAGTTTTATCCGGTAGGTGGTAGAGCTTTTGTGCTGTTGAGATTTAATTTAGTAGTAATACATGGGGTAGCTCTAGCCAATTGAGCTGTTTTAGGGATATACAATGATGGGACCTATGTGTGATTTCAGTGGCAAATTTGGTAATCTTGTTGTAACAAGATTCCATTTTGTTTAGGTCTTTTTGACTCAGATTGGTTGGTATGGGGGAGGCATATAGTAGGATGGATAGCAGGTGGGTTCTAGCAGTTGTAGTTTTAGTATGTGTGGTCATGAATTGTTTGTTTCTATAGAGTAGGCCTAGTTTCTTATTCACTTTTTTGATGGTTTGTGCTATATGGGTATCAAATTTTAGTTGGTGATTGATTTCTACATCTAGTAGTTTTGTGTGAGGAGTTGGTGTGATTTGAATATTACTTTTAGAGTTTATAGTTAATGTTTCCTTTGAGGGATGGGATCTTCCGGGATTGAACAGAATCAGTTTAGTTTTGTTGGGATTGAGAATAAGTTTGATATTGGAACACCATGTTTCAGCTAGAGTGACGTTTGATTGAGTAAGGGTTTGTGGTTCTTTTATGTTTGGGGCGGCACATATAATGGTGGTATCATCTGCGTATTGCACTATTGAGGCAGTGGGTAGGGCTGAAGAGATCTCATTAGTGAAAAGAGAAAATAGTAGAGGGCCTAGGATAGATCCTTGAGGGACTCCTGTGGAAACTGGCAGTAGGGTGGACAATTTGTCTTGCCATAGTACTGCTTGATGTCAGTCTGATAAGTAACTGTGAAACCAACTTATTGTGGTGGAGCAAAGGTTAAGGTTAGACAAGGTTTGGAGAAGCATATTATGGTTCACATGTCAAAGGCCTTTGATAGGGCTAAGAAGATGGAAGATACAAATAAGCCTTTGTTCCTATGCTGGTTAACTGTGTTGGTATAGGAGAGGAGAACAGTAGTGTTGTTGTGGGAGGGTCTAAAGCCATGTTGGGTTTTGGATAGTAGATTGTTTTTTTGGAGGTAATATATTAGTTGGGAATGGACAACTCTTTCCAGTATTTTGGATAGAGGGGATAGGATTGCAATTGGGAGGTAATTAGTCAGTTCTAGGGAAGAACCGCCTTTATGAAGTGGAATGATATGTGAAGTTTTCCATAGGGTGGGTACTTTATGTTCAGATAGAGATCTGTTTATGAGGATAGATACAGGATAGGATATGGCCTCTGCAGATATCCGAAGGAAATCTGCAGGTAATTTGTCAGCGGCCAGGGTAGTTGATTTAAGTTGCTGAAGGAGTTTTGAGATTGTCTTGGTTGGGACTGGTTGTAGGGAGAAGGTAGTAGTGGTCAGTGTTTCCTTATTGTGGTGTGGGATGAATAGTTGTGTTGGAGTGTTTGCATTTGGTTGGGCATTTGCTAGTTTTAGTATTGTTTCTGTGAAGAAGTTGTTGAATTGTGTAGGGATATTGGTATCATTATTTGGGAGCACAGGGGTAGGGGTGGAGGCTTTTCCTGGGTATAGTATTTTATTTATGCTGGACCAGAATTTTTGTGGATTATGTGCATATTTGTTTTGAGTGTTTATATAGTAGTTAGTTTTAATGTCTTTAATCTGCCTTTTAGCTTTATTATGAAGTTCTAGGTAATTTTGCCTTAGTTTAGGGGATTTATCTTTTTGAAACAGTATCCAGCTTTTATCCCTTTCTTTCATTGTGTTTTTAGTTTCCTTTGTGAGCCATGGGGCATGGCTGTTTTTTATCCTTACTGTTCTAGAGGGTGCATGGTAGTTTAAGATATTTAGAAAGGTGTTATTAAAATATTGGACCGAATCGTCGAGGGGTAGTTGTTTAAGGGGGGTCCAGTTGCAGCATTTTAGTGATCTACTAAAGTCAGTGGCCTTGAAGTTCTTTTTGTTGCGTATCACTCTAAGGATGGGCTGGTAGATGTGTTGGTTAGATCTATTCCTAATTAGATAGGTTGGCTGGTGATCACTTAGACTGTCCGGGAGACACCCTGACTGCTGTACAAGGGAGGGATGGGATAACAGAATCCAGTCTAAGATGGATTGATGTTTAGTTGCTTTGTCAATTCTGGTGGGGTTGAATATTATTTGGATGAATCTGTGGAGGATGATGTGGGTAGTGGGTTGTGATTAGAGCATTTGAACCAGTCTATGTTAAAGTCCCCTAGTACTATAGTTTCATGGGGAAGGGCGTTTGAGGTCCAGTTAAGTATGTTTTCTGTTGTATTGATGTTATTGCCTGGAGGGAGGTAGGCTCCTGCAATTACTATTTGTTTGTGAGAGTTTAGTTTGAGTTTTGCCAGGATCAGTTCTATATCCTTAACTTCCTGGGTATCACAGTCAAACTGTTCCAGGGTGAGATGGTTTTGAAATAAGATAGCTACCCCTCCACCTTTCTTCTCTACCTTATCCTTTCTTATTATATTATAACCTGGGGCTATGATTTCATTCTTGCTATGTTCAGGTTTAAGCCAGGTTTCTGTTAATATGACTATGTCTGGTTTATATAAGGCTAGTAGGGCATGAAGGTCCTGGATTTTGTTTAGTATACTTCTTATGTTTATGTTTAAGAAAAGGAGGGATGAGGGAGGTCATTTATAGATAGGGTTAACTGAGCTTGGGTTAGTGGTAATAGTATGAGTGGGTCCGGGGTTGGGGTGTATGTCACCACAGCAGGTCAGTGTGAGTAGGAGGTGTAGATAGAGTTTAGTTAATTTGTGCAGTATTTTGTTTTGCTTGTGGGAGGTGAGTGGGTTAATTTTTGGTGTTAGTTTGTTATGACCATATGTGAGTGCCTTACAGGTATTAATATTGGTTGGTGTGATTGTAAAACATTTTAAGTTCTTGTGGTAAGGTATGGTTGTAGTCTGCCATGGAGATGGATTGTTGATTTGTAGTTGACAGTAGTAGGAAGAGAGGATGGAGAGAAGGAGTAGGGTGAGAATAATGGTTGGATAGAGTAGTAGTGTTATTAGTAGGTTCTTTTGTGATTTGGGCATCTTTATTTTTATGCAGAGGGAGTTGTTGAGATATAGCTAGTATGTGGGTATTGGTGGAGGGTGGTGGAGTGAGTAAGTAAGGGTGTGGTGTAAGTGGATATGTAGTAGTTGATTGATTTGGGAGTGTATCGTTTGTTAGTGGGTGTGGTGTTTTCAGTTTCAATTAGGTTGTTAGGTTAAGTGAGTGGTGAGGTAATTATTAGTGGGTGTGGTGCTTAGGTATAAGGTACACTGATCTAGGGGTGTGTGGGAAAGGGGGTAGGGTAGAGGAGCGGAGTGAGCCCGAGCGTTAGCGAGGGCGAATGGAGCGGGGCTGTACTGGGTTGGAAGAGGCCCAATATTCACAGAAACAATCAGTGTAAGTTGGTGAAGATGGAGGAGACCTATAGCTTCACTGATTTCTTTTATGCACAAATCTCTGAGGGGGAATTAGACAGCCCTGAGGCTGAGAGCTAACAGGCACAGGTCTGGGAAGAGGATTAGTGCTAGGTATATTTGCATTTCTGTTTAGGTGGATATAGTGCCTTAGAGCTGCTAACAGGATACAGGAGGGAAAGTGTAGCTACTGGGCTGGGAGTAGGCCTAGAGAGGTGAGTGGGGGTGTAGTACTGGGAGAGTGGTGGTGGTGGTGGTGGGCTAGGGTTATGGGAGAGATGGTCCTGTTAAGAGAAGAGACCAGTGTGAAGATGGGGTATAAAAGGGGACTGAGATGGGGTTAGTCTAGTATTGATTGATAAGTGGACATTGGGTGATAGAGTGATACTTTTAAGTGGAGGTAGGTAGAGTGAGGGATCATGAGAGTGATTGAGCTAGTGAGATGGGGTTGGTGGGACACTGGAAGGTTGTAGTGGTTGTTAAGATGGTTGGGGGTCCCAGGGCTGTGACTAAGCTGACCAGGTACCCTCAACAGAGTATTACAAAGTAGGCTAAGTAGGACTAGGTAGATGATATATATAACACATACGTTCTTTAGTTAAACTGGCACTGTTATTGGCGAGGTTTCCACTGAAGATGCAATACACAAGGGAGTTGTGGTCTTTCCAAGTGGGTTAGGATTTGAAGAAAAACGTAAAGTTTTGGTGCCAGGGACCTGTAGGATTACTATGGAGAAAATAGAACAATTGTGAGATACATTTATAGTAGTTGAAGTAGCAAGAAATACGTACTATGGAGGAGGAGGTGAGATAAGGATAGGAGAGAGAGATAACCTTTAAGAGGGAGGTGGTAGATATAGTGGGGAAAAAAGGAGTAGGGGTATATTTGGAGTGTTAGATAAAGGACTAAATTAATTTAGGTAGAGCAGTGAAGAGACGATAATATGAGGGAGTACAGAATAATATAGGAGAGAAGATAAGCAGCTAGCAAAGGATTCAATACAGTTCTTACACAGAAGTATGCACAGTAATTGATGGCTGTAAGCTCTAAGATAGTTAATAGCCAGAAATCAATGCTATACATCCAGTGCAAGCACCTTTCATATAAATCACTTCACAAATATGCACTGGTATAGCTCTGTATGAAACAGGAGAGTACAGTCACAGCACAGCAAGGCAAACAACTTTCTACTGATGATAGCTTATGCTTAATGTATTACTACACAAAGATAGGGGATACAGGCTAACCATGGTACTATCAGTCAACTAATCGCTACTAAGATCTATTAATCTGGTCATGCTGTGTAGGTACAAACTGAGTCTGTAATAGACCTAAGAAATGTTACATCAGGTCACATTTGAGAGAACAACATAAATCTAATCTAGTAACACAGCAATATTCATTTGAGTACAATTAATATCTTTAAATGTGAGTTAAATCACCTTGACCAATGGTACAATCACAATAGAGAGCTGTGTCTAGTTTGCATTTGGTACTATAGGTTAGTACAGGAGCATCCAGCTGAGTAAAACGCCAGCCATAAAGCATGAGTATAAAGCACGTGGTCAAGAACTACGCAAAAGTGCTCTTATAGTGGGATATATTACTCAGTTTAGCACAGGTAGTAAATACGTGCAGCCAGTAAGGTGGATAGTAAGATAAAAACAGTAAGATAGCAGGCAGCCAGTAAGGTGGATAGTAAGATAAAAACAGTAATATAGCAGGTTTATAACACACATTTAACTAGCCTAGGACTTATGTGTGCATCTTAATTCCAAGACGAGAATGCTAAATGTATTACAAAGCACTTATTAAAGAATGCACTATGAAGCTGGACAAGGAACACCCATTATTCTAGCCCAGTACCTATAGTGTGCTTTAAACCTTAGCGCGAGTATGCTATATACTGCCAGACACTGAACCGGGAGTTCTGTACAGTGATAACAGGTCGCTGCTTTTGTAGCGCAATAAGATATAACAGCTGCATCTAAAAGGCTATTTCCAACCCATACAAGTCTTTTAGTGGTAGTCTTTTAAAGGTAGTCAGGAAAAATACCAGAGTAGGGAGGGCACATCCCTAATGTAAGGAAATCCACTCATCCTCTCCTTTATTATCAAATGCAATGTGACACACCTCATGTTTTTGCTTGTCATCTTCCTCTGTGTCTGAATGATCTACATATTTAGCTTTTTCAATCTCTTTTTTTAACTGTTGCCTAGCTATTCCTTCTGCCTGTTTTATCAAATGTTTTGGATTTACAGGCGAAACTGTTTGAAAATCTATAGGGCATACTTTCCCTTTTCCTGTATATTGATGGCTCTTATAACTGTCTTTACCAATATTGTAAGGTTTTTGTACATAATCATGCTTTTCTGATTTTCTTGTAAATTTTTTTGCTCTCTTTTTAGAAACACCCCCTGTTCTTCCTTCTTTTTGTGCCAGGCTTTGTAATGATCACAATTTTTCTTAACATGTCCTATTTCTTTTTACAAAAGAAGCATGTCGGTGCCTTTTGCTCATTACCTGTGCTTGATCCTGGTACTACAGACATATTGGCAGGAGCTGGTGGTGCTGACACAGCTCTTTCTGCTGGTGATTGGTCACACCACATTTGCCTTCCCCTGTTTTTTACCTCACCAATTGCTTCAAATGGCTCACTATTATCTTCAAATGCAAAGATATGGTGTGAATATAATGTCCCATCATCAGCCATAGTCTGTCCCCTCATTAGTTTTTGGACCAAATCAGTGAGGGTATCAGAATTTTCTTCATAGATACATTCAATATCCCCTGGAACCCCTTTGACTTGTTATAAGAAGCAATGTATTAACTGTTTTTGTACGTCTCTTTTTCCCATGTCTCTGTCTGTTTTTTGATATATGATTTGAAATGCAAGTCTAAAATGTTCACTTTGTTTCATTAATTTATCTGTGATAGCAATTTTAAAATAATCTATTAATTTGGCTATGAGAGGCTGCCCTTGTGTAAATGCCATTAAAATGGCTGCCGTACATCCTACTAACTGATAATCATCTTGTTTTAATTGAATGAAAGTTTTAAAACATTTGGGAATGAAAATCCAAAAACATCTAAGTAATGCTTCTGTCCATATATCAGATCCTGCTGTATATGCCACCCATTCTTCAAATGCAAGCATGTTATAAATATGCCTTTTTATCATTCCACTGTGGTAAACTCTGTAATAATCTAGACTGTGTATATAAATCTGTAGTGGTTCCCTGTCCCTGTTCTATAATTTGGACTGGTTTTGTGTTTGTTTAACTCTTCCTTAAGCTGGGATATCAAAACAGTATTTTAGAGGTTAGTCTCTGTTCATTCATCTAATTCTTCTTCCTTTTCCTTCAGATGCTGTTTAAGGTCTGTCATTTCTACCTGCAAGTGTTTAAGGGATGTATGATACCTGTTATTGGATTCCTCTGTCGACTGCAGGGTTCCTATGCACTTTTGACAAAGATCTTAGATGTTATTCCTGAACGTTTTAAACTCACTTTGTTTTTCTTTTAACAATGTATTAAATTCTTCTGTCAATGTATCATAAGCTTTGTTTCTGTCCTCATCTGTATGTTTAGCTGTGGCAACATTCCATGTTTGTGAATAATTTTTAAAGGGAGTTACAAGATCTACAGGGGACTCTGTCAATAAAAGATTTGATTGCTGTTGTAATTCAGAGATTAATGTACTGACAGGACATAACTGCTTTACATCTGGATATAATAAAAACTGTGTACCCTTAATTAATTCTTTATCATGCACAGATCTGTTTGCACAGTCTATTTTTTAGCAATATCATGCAATACTTTTTTATGGCATAATACACAAAACGCAGTTTCTCTTGAATCACACAATAAACATTTACTATGATATACTTCATTTTTTTTTTTGTTGCAAATACCAATCAAATGTTACAATCCACTTACATAATGCCTGTATGTCAACTTGCCCTAATAAGGTTTTGCACTTACTAATATGTTGTGTATACCAACATTGCAATTTACTCCATATTTTATCTGGTTGTTCTGCTACATTAAGAGTAAAACTTGGCTTACATTTGCTAGAATTCTGTCTGATAGCATCCATACTAAAAATGTGACACAGAAAAAAGTCTTACAAGTGAGCAAGAAAACAGGTGATCAGGCTGTTTTTGCAGATGGCTGGAAATTTTTCAAAGTCACTTTAGAAGCTGGTGAACCAGAACAGGCAGCAGACTGCTGTACAAAGTAGATATCCACCTTTTCTTGGAGAATTTATGGCACTGTGACTTCCCCAAACTAGTCTCGCTGGATTCAGACGTCTGAAAAAACTTTACTGCTGCAAGCTGCATAAACTGGAATACTTCTGTTTAGAAATTACACATATGTACAAATGCTAGTTACTGCAATTTGACTGAAGTGACCCTCTGCAGGGCTTACCACTCCTTCTGTGTTCGAATGCAGGCTAGCTTGCCATTGAAAAATTATATGGTGCTGCTTACTGTGATGGATTTGAAGTCTTCTTAAGACACTCAGTCTTGCTGGCTGGATTCTGCTGAAATCAAAGTCTGGTTATATTTGCATTCACAGTCTGTTGCATACAGAAACTTGCAGAATATATACTGAGAGAATATACTTTGCAGCATCAACTTAGAGCAGTAACAAATAACTTTTTTAATAAACCAGACGGACTAACATTGCAGCTTAAAGTACTGTTCCACTTTACTTCTCTTATAGTACAGATGATGTGAGAGATATAACATTTACTTCAGGACAAATGTATGAGTTAACTAGAAGAATTGGGAGCTCCCTGGACTTGAACTGGAGTCTGGGGTTTGAAGATAGAGGTGAACAGGATAAAGACAAGCAACGCTGAATTTTGTGAATAAATGTGAGATTATAAAGCATTAATCACATCTGGGATGCATGGCTTTACAAGAGAAAATGGCTGAGAAAGATTAAACATTTGTTGACTTCATTAAACTTTTTAGGCCAGGAAGGCATATACACCACTTCATTTCATTAATGCATGGAAGGACACTAAAAGGGCCACAAGAAAAAAAAAAGAGTAACTGTAAGTAAAACAATTTTTCTTCTTAACAGTATTTGTATAAAACATTTAATGATATAAAGTGCATGTTATATAGTAAAGCATTTTCAGTTGTATGTGAGGAAAATGCTAAAGAAAAGCAATTACTTTTTTTCTTTTTAAGTTTTAAGAAATGAAGGCATTACAATGTAAAAAGAGAAGAAGATCTGGACAAAAGCATTTTCAAGTCAATATACTGTAATTAAAAGAAAAGAACAGCCCATGTAGTGCTGTGCTTACTGAATTAGCCAAAACCGTAAATGTTCAAAAAATAGCTCAAAAGTCTCCTTTCTTAGGAACAAGCATAAAACAATACTGTGAATGACTACCAGCCAAAATTAAAGGGGTAAATAACAAAATCCACTTTAATATTAAAAACAATAAAATGGGTGAGCTGGACTTCATCAGAATTTTTATTGTTTTTGATATTAAAGTATATTTTATTATTTACCACTTTAATTCTGGCTGGTAGTTATTTACAGTTTTGTTTTATGGCTCGTTCTTAAGGAAGGTGACTTCTGAGCTTATTTTTGAACATTTACTGATTTGGCTCCTTCAGGAAGCACAGCACTAAGTGGGCTGTTTTTTCTTTTATTTTGAGTTTCTGGCTGGCTGCACATTCTAACACTATGTTCTTTGGTTTAAATATACTGTAATCTTTGGCTGTTGGGATGGGAATTGGATGTAAAGGTGAATTGATTATAATATATGTAGAGCTTAGATGTTTTCTCTTGGTTTGCAAGGGTGAATGTCTGGATTAATGCCCTTGACTTAATCTAGTAACAAGTTTGACAACACTGTGCATGTTGTGAACAGTTTTTCTTTAGCAAATAAATGTTCAATGTGAGTTGAGAGATTTGCAGCTGGGGGCAGCTGTACATTCTGTTATGTTTCCATGGAGACAAGCTGACTCCAAGTCTAGGCAATAAATATCGAGTGCTCTGGACATTGTTTGCTGAGAAAAACATAAAATTAAGATGTACAAAGGTAATCAGCTTAGTAAAAAACAAATTTTGAAATTATTGGAAGTTAATAAGAAATAGCAGTATTCCCAGTACCAAAATACCTCAGTGCATTTACTACAACAGTGTATAATTTAGTTTTATTTAAAGACTTCCAGTACACTTTTTATTAAGGCTAAAAGTTAATGTTTTCTGCAAGCATGAAAGTTATTTTTCACATTTTGGAGGTAAATAAAGATAAGATAAGAACAGAATGCAATTAATGTAAGTAGGAGTACAGGAATTTAACATGTGCTTTAGCATAAATAAACTTAATTTTAGGTTAGGTAATGCTTGTACGTGCAGCTGTTGATTTGGGACAATTGTTCCTATCAGGGTGGTTAAACTTAATTATTTGAATATTTACAGAGTTTTGTGTGTTTGTGTTTGGTTTTTTGTTTGAGGGTTTTCATTAAAACAAAATGTCTTGTAAAATGTGAGATAAGTACAAATGAAGATGACAAGAAACAACTGTATGAAGTATCAACCTGCTAAAAATTAGAGGGTGCATGTAACACTAAAGCTATAAATATGTATTTTAAAAAGCTGATGTATATAATAGGTGGATATAATAACTTCTTATCATAATGGCTACAATATCCATATTATTTTAGAATATCAATAGCCTCACCGGTCTAGACAAAAAGGTAAGAGTATTGAATTATATTAAGAAATGCAGAGTACAAATAATACTACAGAAGACACATTTGGAAAGAAGTGAGAATGTGAATTTGATAAAGAAAGAATTTCAAATAATTTCAGCAAAATATCAGAGGCAAAGGAAAAGGGGGGCAGAAAAGCTCCAAGAGTGATAGAAGAGAACTACTAGCAAGGGAGGAGGATTACACTGGCATGTATTTATATTCTACCTAGGACTGCTGTTATGGAGCTTAAGGAAATTTTGGCAGAAATTATCAGCTCTCAGCAAAGAATGTTACTTATATGGGTAATGATTTGAAATGCTGGGACCTGCTAGTGCAAGCCCCAAAAATATAGAGACTGAATTGCTTGCCCCTCTGCAAAAAAAGAAGTTTAGAGGAGAAGAGCAATTTTTAAGACTTTCTCTTCTCCTGTATTGTTGGTCTTTTTTTGTTTGTTTGTTTGGTTTATCAGCACTCATTATTTCAATTGCTGGCATTTTAATAGGGAGCACTTACAGGTGAGGAGTGGAACTTGATTTATGACAGTGAGGATGTATCTCGAGTGACATAGAAGGGAAAATATAAGAAAAGAGGGTAGATTTCTGAAGAAGCTTATGAAAATAATTGGTATAGAAGACATGAATTCAGTAGTAGGAACTCAGAGATAATTTACATGTTATTTCTCAAGATACAATAACTGGGCTAGACTAGAAAGAAATTATATACACATTCCATAACTTTTTCAGATCATGTGCCAATAACAACTAAGATAAAAATTAAAAATGCAGGATAATGAAGTACAAATGAGACAGTTACACTTCCTCACCTACCTGTTAAAAAAGAGAGGAAATTAAGGAATAGGTAGTGGAAAATATTCAAGAATTATTAGTGAACACAGAAATTTCTTTAGAAGTTCTAGCTAGTGAGTAGGATAAAATAAATCTTGAGTTTAAAAATAGGGCAGAAATAAAAGAAAAAAATGATATGGTTAAGCAGTAGCAAGAATTATTTAGAGGAGCTGACAATTTATTGCAGAATAAGGGGAATCACACAGAATAAGAAGAGGTGCTAAACAGAAAATAAGGGAGTATCGGGATAATATGCATTAGTTTAGAAAGATTGCTGTTAAACAATTGTTTTTTGATAATATTTCCAGAGCACAAAAACTTTTAGCACAACGACTTGGGCAACAGAAAGTAGAAGTGTTATTGCCAAACTTAGGGAGCCTATAGTAAGAAAAGCAACTAAAGATACTCTAGAGATATTTTGAAATGTTATGAAAATTTGTATAAAGCAGAGAAATGTGGAAATCAAGAAAGAACACAAATGGAAATATTTATGGAAGACTTAAGTATGCCAAGGTTAGAGGTAGCTGAGGCTTAATGCTTTGGAGTGGCTGCATAGGTACTTTTGTACCCAAAGCAGACTCCAAAGGATTTTTTCTCAGATAGACAGCAACTGTTAGAGGTATAATGGTGAAGAAAGAGGTAACTTGGGACATGTGATATGGGTTGGCAAACTTTAAAAATTCCCTACAGAAAACTCTATCAGAAATATTGGGTGAGCAAATGGACAAATGAAGGAAATATTATAATTATTATTATTATTACTTTTTTGCACTGGGATACAGGATCTGAATTGTCTATACATAGTAAGGCCTTGTTAAGTTTAATTCTGGTGGCTGCCAAAAAAGCAGTTACTAGAAAATGGTAAAACAGTCTAACTCATCTATATTTGAAGTACTGAATATTGATAACAGAGACAAAATAACTTGAAGTAGGATCTTTACAAAAGGGTAGGAGCAGATGACACAGAAAGGAATGGAAATCATGGGATCAATACATGCAGAATAGAGGAGGAGTGCGGTTTAAGAAACGGTAGGAATTGATCAATTTATATAATATTGGATTGATGATAATTATACAAAAGAGTATATATGATGTATACCGTTTGCAACTGGGAATATGTTATTATGGCTTCTTTTCTTTTACATGAATGCATTTTTGCCTATGTCTTATGTAAAAAAAAATCAAACGTTACTACTGCAAAAGTATAACAATTAAAAAAATAACAGCTCACCCTGTTAGCTCAGTTGGTAGAGCATGAGACACTATGAACCTAAAAGAATTAATATAAACTAGTTATCAGACTTTTATTGGACTGTTCAAACAAACAGATAAAAGTAACAAAACAATGGAGGGGGTAAAACACATGGAAAGTTTATGAGAATGTTTTCAATTAATAAACAGGGTATAATTAAGTACAGTGGCATAAACAGAGAGAAAGAGACAGTCAGACAGAAAATAAAAGAGAGTGGGGTAAGGGAAATTTATGTACCCAAAAATTAAAACATCACAAAAATACTCACAGAGTTATGTTACAGTAGCTAGGAAAGAGGCTTGGCCAGAACACAAACAAGGGTTTATAAATGAAGCTATAACAGTTATATTAGTAAAGTAGCAAATTAATAATCTATAAATATATATGTTACTAAAGAGGATGAGACAACATACGTAGCAATGCAGGAATGTAAAAGTTAATAAATTTGCAGTGTAAATATGTTTGGTAAAATAACCTACACCAAGCCCAACTGAGCTCAGACTGACTAGACAGTGAAACAGGGATTGTTATACAGAAATAACGTCAAATAAACCATCAAAATATAAAATAAGGGTGGAGATATCAGATTCAAGTGTGTAAAGAATGAATGGGAAACAAGTGCATACACACTGTGCAGCTAATGTATGGGAACAGACAATACAAGGAAAGTCTGAGAAAGTACTGTTGTATAAGATGAACTTACTATAATATGAGAAGTTCAAACTATCACAGATGCTGAACAAAAGAAAATATAAAAACTGAGAAGCTGGAAACTGTTTTTTTTTTTTATATGGATAGCAATATAAAAGCCTTAGCTATATTGTTTATTTCCTGCCAAGGATATAACAGCCAGCCAGCTTCCAAAGCTTCAGGGCACATTCCATATGTCTAAACTGTCAAGCAGCTTTTGATAAGGTGACTTAAATACAAGTTTGGGTGTGGAGCCTTTAATAGCTTTCCAGCCAGCAGAGAGAGATGGAGATGGAGGCTTAGCCCCTTAAGGGAAAGGCTAGGAATAACAAAAAAGAAATGTCCACACCCCGGCATAAAAAAATACACCAAAAAACAAGGGGGGAGGGGTGAGAGGAAGTGGCTATTGCTGAGTGATCATTCGAACTTCTACTGTCACTGTAAATTTACTTACACAACTGTACTATGTTCTTCATGTTGATCACTGCTACAGTAGACTTAGCCAAATGGGTAGACTATCAAACCTAACTATATTTAGGAGGAGGAAGGAGAAGGTCCACTGTCCCCTGAAGAATGGTCCTAGAAAAACTTGATCTAGACCAGAAGAAGGAATCAAACTTATAATGCTTTGTAAAAGTATGCACAGAGGACCAAGTAGCAGCTTCTAGAATATTTCTAGAATCCATCTCTTTCCAAAAGCCATAGATGAAGCCAAGGTCCTTGTAGAGTGGGCCTTGACCCTACCTGCAGTAGATTTGTCATGGTGAGTATAACAAACGGTAATACCCTTAGACAACCATTTGTAAATAGTCTGTTTTGACACAGGTTGCACAGGTTGTCCTTTCTTCTTACCTTCACAAGAAATGAACAACTGATCTAAAGATCTGAAAGTGTTAGTTCTGTCAAGGTAGTACCTGAGTTATATGTGGACATACAAGGTATGGGGTATCTTTCCTCCTTTATTTTAGGTTAAGGAAAGAAAATGGGAAGATGGATAGTTTGACTTAAACAAAACTCAGATAACACTTTAGACATGAGAAAGATTAGATCTCAAGAAAACTTTCCCTATGGAAATGAGGTAGGGTTGTCTCACCATAAGAGCTTGCAACTCAGATACTCTCCTTGCAGAGGTCAGAGCAAACAGTTTTCCATGTTAGGAACCTCACATCATCCAAATTAGCAGGGTCAAATGGAGTAAGTATTAGCACAAAACTAAGATCTCAAGGAGGGGCCAACAGTTTACTCAAAACCTCTTATGCAAAACCCCTTTCAAGAGCATTTTTACATGGGACTGCCTTGAGAGACAAGGATCCGTGGGTAGACATGCTAAAAATGGCAGATAAATGAACCTTGATAGAGGAATAAGAAAGGCTATAGGATAGTAACTCACCCAAATATTGTAAAACCAGAGAGCAATTAGCCCTGAATGAGCACTGATTATGTTATTGGCACCATCTAGAAAACCTTTTCCATTTGCTAATACATGATTTTCTAGTGGCAAACTTTCTTGCCTCCATTACTGCCCATTCTCAGTAAACAAGTGCCTAGAGGGAATCAATACCCTATCATCCAGGCGGTCGATTGAAGATGACTGATGTTAGGGTGTATCAAACACCCCTGTTCTTGTGTGAGGAAGCTTGTGGTGATTATCCCCGGCCATTTCCAAAAAAAAGGGAGAACTACAGTTGCCTGGGCCAGAAAGGAGTCACCATAATTATCTTGGGGGATTCCTTCTGAATCTTTAGAAGTACCCTGGATACCAGTGTAAAGGGTGGAAAGGCATACAGGAACATTCCTGTTCAAAGAAAAGGCATATGTCTTCCAGGCCTTCTTGCATGGAATCCTGGAGCAGAAGTTTTCCATTTGATTGTTCAGAGAGAAAGCAAAGAGGTCTACTTGAGGAACACCATACATATGGATCATCTCTTGGAAGACACCTTAATCTAGTTTCCATTCATGAGGGTCTGCCCTGGTCCTCCTCAGCTTGTCTGCCACACATTTCTAATGGAATATAGGACACCTGTAGAGTGAGACTGTGCTGTGAGGCTATATCCCAAGCTAAAATGGCTAGTCTGCAAAGAGGGTACAGCCTGGTTCCCCCCTTGCTTGTTTATGTACCACATGTTTGCGGTATTGTCTGTAACCACCTGAAGAGGTCTAGGGGACCAAAGAAGGCTCAGAGAGTTGATTGCATTGATCAGGACAAATATCTCCTTGATATTTATGTGCTGGCATCTGTCCTTGGTGTCCAACTCTCCTGCACATCTACCACTCCAGAAACTGCTCCCCATGCAAAGTCTGAAGTATCTGTGGTGACTGACTCCTTTGGAGTAGGGATGGTGAAGGGGAGACCTGGATTTAAGGATATCTGTTGTCTCCCCCCAAAAAATTATCTTCTGACAAACTCCAGTAATGGGATCTGAAAAGATAAAGGGTGTAGATGCTGGAACAAAAGAGATTTCAGATACCATTGTATCTTTATCATGTGGAGTCTTGCCAGGAGTATCATGAGAATGCTCTCCTCTCTAACTCAATTTAAAACCAAACATCATCTGTCTCTAAACTGGCTTTGCCACTGTAACAAGCTTGGCTAACTCATACCTCATATATAAATAAATTCTTAGTCAAATTACTGTTAATCTTCTTTCTCTCCTGACTTTATCCAGGGGTTTACCCTTACTAGTGAAATTGTTATTCTGTCTTAAATATCAAATCTGTAAAGTGTCTTCATTTTTATTTTAATTGTTGCTGTTTGTCTTGGAGCTTTTCTCTCCGGGCCTCCGCTGAAAATGGACATGATTCCAGTCGGACTATCCCAGTCAACAAATGTAAAATAAAATAAAATAAAAATAAAATAAAATCAGATTCCATAAGACCCAAAATACTGAAGTATTCCCTCATAGTGACCTAAGTCTGAGTTGAAAACCTTAGAAATAGATCTAGATAAAGATCTATTTTTCCTATGGAAGAAAAGTTCTTTGAACTGAGGTGTCTAGTTGACATCCCAGGAACGCAATCCCATGTGAGAGAGTTAAGAAAAACTTTTGAATGTTCTCTTGGAATCCCAGGTTGTGTAAGAGATCTCTCACTCATTAGAGAGCCTCCAGACATTTTGGAAAAACTCTGCAAAAATAAACAAGTTGTCTAAATATGGAAAAATGTGGATACCCTGTAACCTGCAATGAGCTACAATTAGAGCTCAACACTTTGTGAACACTCTTGGTGCAATGAATTGTCCAAATGGTGAGACAGAAAATGGCTCATGTGATCCAGACATACTAAACCTTAGAAATGCCTGAAGTCTGAATAAATAGGGCTGTGATGATAAGCATCTTTTAACTCTAGTGTTACCTGGAAACGTGAAAGAGGAAGAAAAGGTAACAGGATGTGAAGCAACATCATTCTGAATTTGGGCATTATCACAAACAGGTTTAGGAAAGAAAGATCCAGAACTGGTTTCCAAGCATTTTCTTTCTTTAGCACAAGGAATATCCTTGAATAAAACCCATTCCCTGCCTGGAAAGGAGGAACTGGTTATATCACTCCTTTAGACAGCATGTGATGAAGAATAGAAGAAAACAAAAAACTCTGATATGCAGGATGAGGAATGCCCCCCCACACACACACACACACACACAGACACACACACATATAAAGGTGGAATTTCCTCCCGCTGTTATATGTAAACCTGATGAATGACTTTCAGAACAATCTGTTGCCAAAGAGAAAAATGGAGATTCAGATTTTATGAAAGAGAATAGTGGTCAGGGTGGGAGGAGGTCACAAGTTCTCTTGAATAGTAATTCAGATTTGTTGGATTGTCCTTGGTTTTGTGAGGTTTGAGACTTCATTTTGCAAACCCTTGTCCATTTCTTCTTAAACAATTATTTACTTGAATTCTGTTGAGACTGTTTATTCTTTTTATTTTTTTTTGTCAAAACTGGATGAGGTGAAAGAAAATCCCTTGGACAATTTGGAAAAGGAGGATGAAAAATCTTACAGATTCCCTGGATCATTTTTCCCCTTTCATCACACTTTGTGATCACCTCTGCAGCAGAGGGGCCAAACACTAAATCTCTGTCTAATGGAGAATTTAAAATTTCATTTTTTAAATCATCTTGGAGGTTCTGAGAATGCAGCCAAACAAACCTCCTTAAAACAGAACTCGTGGCCATAGTCCTGGAAGAAGTATCAACAGAATCACACACACACACGCACGCACGCACACACGCACACACACACACGCACGCACGTGCACGCACACACACACACACACACACACCTACCTTCTCCCTGCACACACACACACACACACACACACACACACACACACACACACACACACACACACACACACGCACGCACATGCACACGCACGCACATGCACGCACGTGCACGCACATGCACGCGCACGCACGCGCACACGCATGCACGCGCGCACACACACACGCACACATGCACACGCACGCACTCACGCACACACACACACACACACACACACACACGCACACACACGCACACACACACACACACACACACACACACACACACACACACACACACACACACACACACACACACACACACTGCAAACAATGAGTAGTAACCTGTGCAATAGAAGAAACTTAAGTTCCTCAAAGCAGTTTTTTTTCTGTATTAGAAGAAACTGCAGATAAAACATTCCTCATACTTTCACAGTATGTTAGACCAAATGTTAACATTTATGACTGGCAATTTACAATTCTGAAAATCAAAGCTGCAGAAGTATACACTTCTCCCAGACCTATCAATAATTTTCCCATCCTTATTAAAAAGAGTAGGTTTGGAATTAACTAAGTGGTTGTTAGCAGTGGGATCAACTAAAGCTATAGCTCCTGGGATGAGTGTATAAAATTTTAAAAGATTGAGAAAATGTATACATTCTATCTGCCTTTTAGAAACAGCAGGCTGACTATCAGGAAATTGCAGGCAGTTAGGCACACATCCTCTAAAACAGGCAGGACAAGAAAGGAGTAATGGGTATAGGTTATGAAAAATACTTCTGTAACAACTCATAGTATTTTCTGAGGGACTAAGGAACCTCAGTGTTATCAAACCAAAAACATTGGCAATTTCTAACAACAGACTCAGAGAAAAAGAAACTCCCACAAGGAGACTCAGAAACTGAAATCAAGCCCCTCAACTCCACCTTAGTAATGCATGCTGACCCTTACCCTGCTCCTAACTCTAATGTGCCACTCACCTTAAAAAAACCCTCTCATAAGACTACCACTACACGGGACAGTTCAGACACTCACCACATGAACACACACACACACACACACACACACACACACACACACACACACATACATTAATTGCATCCCCTTATGTAACCCTTAACCTAATCCTAAAGTGCACACACAGTCTCATAAATACTCCCTGCCAAGCCACTTATCTTTGTTGACCAACTAGAACTTGCACACACCAGCATCCGTGCTAATGCCCTATTACTCAGTAATAAAACCACCATTCTAGCATCACACACACATGTGCCTCATCCAACTCAAATGTAACCCTAAAAATATACAATTTTAGATACAGATATAGCTATACATGCACACATATATATTGTAAGTTCGGAAAGCACTGGAGACAGAAATTATGAGAAAAAATATATATATATTTTTTTATTTAACATTTGTTAACTGGGAAAGTCTGACTTAAAATGAGCCAATTTTCAGTGGAGGCCTGGGGAGAAATGCTCCAAATGCATGTGTTTGTAATGTGGGAGGAAATTGGAGCACCTGGAGGAAACCCACACATGCGCAGGGAGGACGTGCAGACTCCATACAGAAGGCACCCAACAGAGAAATGAACCAGAGAACCTCTTGCTATGAGGTGACAATGCTACCGCTGCACCACTGCGCTGTCCGATTTATTCAGTATATCCACAACAAAACCTCTCTTGGCTTTCAGATACAAACCAAATATACTGCCTAAATAGATTTCAATTCAAAAGAAGGTCTGAGAAAAAGATGCCAAATAGGAGAGGGCTGATCACTGTGCAGTGTGGTGCTTTCAAAAGTAGCACCCTGTGACTCTAACTATGTGGGTTCTTTCAGAGAAGCAATTAGCTATCCACCATACAACAGAAGGATTCATATTCAGATTTACAAGTCTGTTAATAATGCCTGCATAAAAATAGTGTCAAAAGCCTTGGCCAGGTCCAGATAATCTGTATGCACTACATAACCAATACCCACTTTGATTACTTTTTTAAAGAACTTGATGAGGTTAAAGGCAAGAGCCATGTTCATGACAGTCCAAGGTTAACAGATTTTAAATGTCCAGATTAAAGAGGTCTGAGATAATAAGTTCCATAACTTTACATATGAGGCTAGTGAGACTAATGAGTCTATAGTTACCAGGGTCTGCAGTTTGACCACTCTTATGTAATGGCATTACAGTGGTTGTTTCCAGGCTTCAGGAATGTAGCCAGTTGAGAGGTCTAGATTAAATAGGTTAAACAGGCATTAAGATAGGCCATATTTGGTACTGATAATCAGACATCCCGATATATTATCAGGGTCCATGGATGAGGTGTTCTTAGCTTCTCAGATGGCTGAGAGAAGTTGCTCCATAGTGGTTCCAGGACTAACTGGGCACAAACAAGCCGCACAATGGCAACAGAACCTCTCACCTCTACTGGCTGTCACACTGGGAGTACCACAAGGTTCTATCCTGGGTCCTCTTCTGTTTAATATATTTATTAATAACCTTCACACTGCTACCCTACATACCACACTAGTCCAGCACGCAGACAATTCCATGTTGATAGGTGCAGGCCATCACTCCAACAACTTGAACAAATAACACAGCGGTCCTTCAGTGCACTTGAATCATGGCTATCCAATGCACAGCTTATATTCAACCCTAATAAAACTAAGCTCATGCTTTACTATCTCACAAGAGCCACAGACTGCCCCACACTATTTAATATCTCATCAACAACCAATGCCACTATTTCACCAGTGTCCCAAAAATGCCACTATTTCACCAGTGTCCCAAAAATGCCACTATTTCACCAGTGTCCCAACCCAAACTTCTGGAAGCTGTCATAGACCACAACTTGAAAATGAGCATATATATAACACAGTCAATAAAAAAGTACACAAAAAGTTAGGTACCCTACACAGGAGTAAACAATTTGTAACTAAAAATACAAAGGCTACCATTGCAAGAACCTACCTTGTCTCTACCCTACTTTACGCCTCACCGATTATCACAAACCTAAATAAATCAGACCTAGGAAAACTTGAGAATTACTATAATAAAATTGCAAAATTTACCATAGATTCTAATTATACATCCCATCATTGCTTGGCATTAAAAGAACTCTCATGGCTAGAACTACCCAATCAATCATGGCTAGAACTACCCAATCTATTAACATGCAACCAACTCACCCTGACCCATCAAATACTTAATCAACCAGAAAAAACTCCAGCCTTTCAAAGCCTACTAATTTACAGGGGTTTGGGGGGTGGAGCCCAAAGTGTGTTTGGTAGTTTGGTGGTGTTATATGTGAAGGGGATGTTATTTTTATGTGATTTATAGTGTTTAATTTTCTGATGCACATTTTCGATGTTATGAAATTCGATGTTATGGGTTTTAGATATTTTGAATACTAATAACTGGGTATTGCATTCCAGTAACAACTCATTATTAAACATTGCCAAAACTAATAAGACCACTGGTGATTCCCTCTATACAAACTGCATAGCCAAAACTTGGAGCTCCTTGTCACTAAACATAAGATGCACTACTAGCACTCCAAATTTTAAAAACACTACTCAAAACCTAGTTATCTAATAAATGTATCTGCTCCTGTACCAATCCTGGTTAGTAATAAACGTATTAATTGCAGCTATAGAAATAAAATATATAATTTTGACAAGTTCCTGTTCAAACTCTGATTAATATCTTAAATATTTGTTCAGTTTGCTTGTTTTAACTCTATAAAATATTGTCTGTGAATACTAAGCAAAACATAACTGGATGCATCTCTGCTTAAATATTCTCTGTATTCATTGTACCATGTAATGCTATATATATATATATATATATATATATATATATATATATATATATTATAAATTTAACAGAATTAGCAGAGGTTAAATGGATCATAAGGCTCGCCGCGCACAGCAGCAGAGGCCTGAATGACACTGTCTCTCTTAAACCTTATTTGAAGGCTAGAACTTTCAGATAGCTACATCGTGTAATAGTTATTTAACATTAATAACATTGTTTTTTGTGTATTCCTACACATCATTTATTCAGTATATTATTGATGTTACATAATTGTATTTATATTTATATTTTATTATGTATAATATTTATTTTGTTGATTTTATATATATCAACATACATATTTTGTATTATTTTTTATGAAGTGTTTAAGATGATGGAGTTGCTTTAAGAATATGTCATTCATTTTGAATTTGTTTTAATTAGCTAATTAATTAATTAGTTTTTTTTGTTTGATTGGTCAACTATTACTACAAATGTAGAAGCATTCTTTTGTTTCATTATGTCTGTAGAAGCGGATGTGTGGTCCGCGAAAGTGCTCACATTATTGCATTAAACTTTTCTGGTTTTAAACTTCTGAAGGAGTATTTGGTATCCTGTTCTTTGAAACAGCTATTTGGTGGTGTTCCTTCCAGCTTTGGACATTTTTATTCATTTATCGTGTGTTTCTCCCCAGGCCTCCACTGAAAAAGGACTACCTGTAAACGTAAAAATAAAAGGGATGACTGGAATTATGGAATCTGTGTAATAGTAATTGTGTGTGGAGTCAGAAGCATAGCTAAGATGGAGTGAAGGGGATAAGATATCAGGAGACATGACTGAGAGATGGTCAATCAAGAGGTGGTGCATTACTAGTATTTATAAATTAATGCTGATAGTACCTTAGCAATGAGGGCTCCTTCTGTGCATTTAAAGTGTAGCAAGAACTAACTTTCCTTCAGGTTAACCTTTTGTGTGTTCTTCTGCATGTTCTTACCTATTTCTTCCTTTCCTATTGCCTCCCTTTATGATGAATGGTTGTGGCACTTTGCATTGCTGGCTCCTTCTGGCCTCTTCACAGTGTCCGTGTTTCACCAGCGGGGTGCTTTGTTGCACATGTGGATGCACATAGCTTCAAACATGCCTCCTTAACATGCTTGTCATGTTGCTGTCATGACCACCCACAGCATGCCTACTTCACTGCAGTTCACTAGTGTGAGTGCTGCCAATAACACAGCTGTTGTATCAGTGTTATGGTGTTCCTAATACTTAGTTAAGCAGCAATGGGTCACTTTGTACTATGAAATCTTTACTTTCAAGCCAACGTGCACCCTGGCCTGAATGATACTGTCAGTTTAAAACCTGTTCTTAAGAGAAGGTCTTTTTTCCATGAGTAAAAGCACTCAGTTGTTTATTTTAATTATTTTATTGTTGCTGCGCTTCTTATTGCTCTAAATTTGTTAATGAAAATGTGTTTTAGTACGACTTTAAGCACTGAAGAAGAGTTTTATCTTGAAAGCTTTGCTATTAAACTTATTTTTACATCACTTTGTGGCTTCCTTTCACTTTTTACTCTTGGACTGCATTGTTTGAAACTGTATACTGTTTTTTTTTGGCTAAAATATTACACCTGATGTCTATTCCTCCCACTGTCTCTCCTTCAGATAGTCCCATAGAACAAGTCTCACTATTTGAATACCTAGCTGTTTAGACTGACCCTTATCTCACTTTTAAATATCATTAAAAGAAGCGATTTGTTAGCTTCCAATCAGAAATGAATATCCTCCATCTACTTCAGCACTGAATATCCAGAAACACCAAAGAAATTCAATTCAGAATTACCAAGGCTGTAATATTATGTCATGTATTGTCTGTTACAACAAATTCCCCTAAAACATGAGTAAGTTACAGCTCTCCTAAACAAAGCAGCATGTTAACTGGAATACCATTTTATCTCATTATCCAAGGTCATTGCTATCTACCTCCAGGCCAATTTATAAACTCCCCTACCTCAACTTCTGACCACCTCACCAAAGAAATTTAGTCACAAGAAACCTGCTAGAAAACATCTGCCATCATTAATTCAACTCTACTCACACCATTCCAAGTTCTGTGCTTAAACATCGGTCTTTATCTATAGCAGGACCATAGTTATCAGACGTGTCTCCCTCCCCCACATCTCAAAACCTTCCCAATGTTTATCCTAACAAAAAAAAAATCCCCAATTCTTTACCTTCACAAACTATAGGTGCCCTCCTTCCAAATCCAGTGGGATTACCAAATCTTCTTCTAACCGTCAGTATCAAAACATACTAGCCAATTTAAAAGCACCAGTGGAGGAAATAAAGCCCAAGTCTTTTCTTTTTTCTTCACTTTAATAATAATCCAAATAATGACAAGTCACTCCAGCACCACAAAGAAACCAATGTCACTGAACCTCAAAACACATAAACGCTATGTCTCCACACTTGCGTTTTCGTTTACTCCACTTCCTCGGATGTGAATGAATAATTAATACAAAAACACACTACTTTATATATACTCACTCATTAACTTAATTAGTTAATTAAAATTAAAAAGGACTGAGGGTATGCAAATACCCCAATAAAGTTAAAGCTGGAAGCGAATTTCACCAGGACTTATTAACTATTTTTGACAATTGTGGTCTAGACATTGTTAAAGCAATTATTAGGGAAAATACAAGAGAAATGGAAGGATTGAATAAAAGAATAGACGAAGTTAATTCATTTATTATTAATGACCTACTTTTTTCAGTGGAGGAAAGTCAAAATAAATATCAGATGACTTTGAAGAGTATTGAGAAAAGTATGCGCAATGTGTATGAAAGAAAATGTAGGAAACTAGATAGGGATGTTTTGGAGTATAAAGAAAAAACAAATTATCCAAAACCTAGAAATTTTTTCCCTCAAAGTTATAAAATAGCCCACAATCAGAATGACCAAAGTGAGGAAGATAATTTTGAAGCAATAGTGGAAAATGAGAATATTAGTGACGGTCAGGAGTTTCCGGAATTAAGGAGGTCAGAAAGAATTAGGAACAATTATCAAAAGCATTTTCAAAAAAACTATCAGGAGGGGGGGGGAGTACCAGTACAGGAACAGGACATTCAAACAATGGTAGTTATTGGGAAAAGGGTTTTGGAGCCCAAACCATTGGTTAATTTGATAGTAAATGAAGGTGTGGTATGGAAACTAAATGATTATAGTATTTATAATTACAGTGGCCTGGATGTCACAGAAGTCTTTTTCCAGCTATTTACTAAGGGCTTGAAATCTGTTCCAAATAGGAAGGCTGACCTTAGCAAAGTTTTGATAGATTTAAAATTGTTCTTAAGAAAGAAAAATCTAGAACTTATTTTTCAGGGACAAAATGAAAGCAGCCTTAATATGAGTGCTTTAAAGAAGAAAAGTATTTTTAATCCCCCTTTAAACCAACAGTTAAGAAATTTTGAAGTAATGATGGAGAAGAAAATTAGGGGTGAGCTATCCAAGAATTGGGTAGGGTCTAACTTAACCAAAGAAGGAAAAAGAATTATTGCAGAAGCTATCAAAAGACCCAAGTATTAGAATACTCAAACCAGACAAAGGTGGTGGAACCATTATTATGGATCAGGTATATTACGAAGCCAAAATGTTGGAGGTGTTGGAAAATGAGGAGAGATATATGAGATCCTCAATAAACGAAATAAATATTGGCAATAAAAAATTTTTTGTGGCACTAAATGATTTATTATTAGATGGGGTAATTGATGTGAGCACATATAGATATTTACATGTGGATAAACCCAAAGTACCGAATATATTTGGGGTACTGAAGGTTCACAAGAATGTAACCAACCCAGCTATGAGACCAATAGTATCATCAGAAGGCTCTATTACAGCCCCTATAGCCAAATGGCTGGATAGAAAGTTGAAAGAAGTATTGAATGAGGGGGTAGGTATAGTGAAGGATTCTTGGGATTTATTGCAGAACTTAAAGAAGGAATTTTTTGATAAAAATATAACCTTCATCACAATGGATATAGTAGATCTTTTTTCTTCTATCCCTTATAAAGAAGGGTTAGAGTGGTTCAAGGAAGCCCTGATTAATTATGGTAAATTTTCTCACAATGATTTTTGTTTGGTTTTGACACTAATGGAGTTGGTCTTGAACAATAATTTTTTGCATTATGAAGGAGAATTTTTTAAGCAAGTGAAGGGGGTAGCAATGGGTGTGAGATGCGCACCTATTTATGCAAATATTATTTTGTCAGCATGGGGAAACAAATATATTTTAAATTCTCAATATAAGCATTGTTGGAAGCTCTACAAACGATTCCTAGATGATATATGTTTTTTATGGGTTGGTACTGACGTAGAATTTACCACTTTCTTTGAATATATATCTCAAACCACTAACTTTCTCACCTTTACTTTTGTAAAGGATAAGGAAAGTTTAAAATATTTGGACATTTTTGTAGGTAAAGGTGAGAATTAATTTTTTTCGAAAGTGTATAGGAAAGAAAGTTACTCAAATTCATTTTTAGCATATAATAGTGCTCACCCTCACCATCAAAAGAAAGGCATAATAAAAGGCCAATTTGTGAGGGGCAGCAGAATGACTTCCAGAGAAGTGGATTTTAGGGAAGAATGTAAAAGATTACATAATATGTTTTTAGCTAGAGGCTACCCCAACAAATTAATACAGGAAATTGAGGAAGAGGTTATGAAAGGTAGGACTGATAAATTTCAGCCTATTTTAGGGAGAGAGGGATGGCAGAAGGATAAGGTTAATAATGATCAGTATGAGGCGAATAGCAACTTTGTATTGGACTATAGTGGTGAAGCAACTAAAATCAGAAATTTGTTAGAAAGTGAATGGCAAAAATTTGGGGAAATTTCGGACTTGAGTTGCCTGTTTAAATACCCCTTAAAATGTACTTACAGGAAAGGTAAAAGCCTCAAAAATTTTTTTGAGGACAAATCAAAAAGTGGTAGAGCGAAGAAGGGGAGAGTGGGCACATTCAAATGTGGAAGTTGTTCTCAATGTCCATATATATGTGCCAAGGATACGATCTATATTAGTAGCAGGGACATTGTGATCCAAAGTAGTCAATATGGAAATTGTCAGACTAGTGGAATAGTTTACTTGAGTTTGTGTAGAGAATGTGATGCATTTTATGTCGGTAAGTCAGAGAGAAAATTAAGAAATAGAATATATGAGCACAACTATGACATCAAGACTAATAGCATTAACAATGCTCTCTACAGACATAAAATGAAATGTGTGGAGGCCACTTTCTCCTTCTTTGTTTTGGAAGTAGTAACAAAAGATATAAGAGGTGGACCTTGGGAGGACACAACTGAGTACAAAGAGTTGTTATGGTAACTCCACTTAGAGTCCAGTAAACCACCTGGCATGAATAATACTGTGTCGCTGGCCCCAGTTTTGAAAATGAGGGCAGCTAAATTATAAGTGAAATGTGGGACGTTTTGATTTCATTATATGAATTGTTTGTAACTTATTAGGTCCCTCTGTTAGTTCATGTAACCTTTAGTGTGTAAGTATGAATGTTTTGCAAAAATGTATAACATAACAGTTTAAAATACTTGAGAACTTTTATGATGAATTTGCAAGATAAATTGTTATTTCCACTTCTAGATGGTGCTGTTACATTTCATTTTATTTTAATGCATTTCTCAATGAAGTTTAAAAGTGGGTGTTTCTTATTTATTTATTTAATATATAATATAATGAAGGTAGTATACATAATAAATGGATTTAGTAATGTATTTTATTTTAGTATAATAATGTTTTTTAAGTAGGAATGTTTTTAAAGTTATATATGTTAAGATTTTTATGTTTTTAAAGTTGTATTTGGTAGGAACTGATGTAGTGAAATGATAATTAAATAATGAAGGAATAAGTATATTTAATCAACTAATTAAGTCAATGAGTGAGTATATATAAAGTAGTGTGTTTTTGTATTAATTATTCATTCACATCCGAGGAAGTGGAGTAAACGAAAACGCAAGTGTGGAGACATAGCGTTTATGTGCTTTGAGGTTCAGTGACATTGGTTTCTTTGTGGTGCTGGAGTGACTTGTCGTTATTTGGATTATTATTAAAGTGAAGAAAAAAGAAAAGACCTGGGCTTTATTTCCTCCACTGGTGCTTTTAAATTGGTGAGTGTGTGATTTGTACTTGCCTCCATTTGACTGTGGTGATCAAAACATACTAGCTTATCCACATCTCTCGATATTCCTCATATTATCTTAACCTCCTCAGTGATACATTTTGCTCCCTTAATATGCCATGAAGGAGCATTTTTAATTTTATTTCTCTTACACAAGTGTAATGTCACCTCTAGCACAAATGCAATGTTTAGACATTTGTACATACGTTTCTGGTGTAAAAAGCAAGGTATGCTGTTCGAATAGCATTTTGTTTTACTGTAACAAAGTTGTGGCTGGAAAATGACCAATGTCACCCAGTCACTTAGCTCATCTGATGAAATAGAAATAAAAATAAACACAAAATAGAAGAACATAAATTGGCTATAAAAGATCATTTTAAGGGTTAAAACCCACACAAGTAATGTTTGTTGGACACAAAGAATGGTAATGAAAAACTCTGTCTTCATATTACTGTGCTTTATGTTTTAATTAGCTTTTACTTATTTTGAGATTATTTGTATTTGACATTGTAAATCTGAAGGTATTATTATATTATAGCAATAACCCACGCCTGGGTGCGGGTAATGCTAAATTTACCCATGGTTGGCGTGGTTTGGTCCCGAGGGACCAAACAAAGCCAACCGTGAGTAAATTTAGCATTACCCACACCCAGAAGTGGGTTATTGCTATTATACCATGACATTATTTAAGAAAAGAAACTATTACTTTTCTTAAATAATGGCATAGTATAATGCCTGTTTACTGCCCTTCCGCAGATGTCTGACATCCGGCGGTTCTGATGTACTGCGCGCCTGCGCAGTACATCAGAGCAACGGAGAAAGCAAGATCTCCGTTGCATGTTAAATGAGTTTAACATAGCGAGAGTTTAAAATAAGCAACGGACATCTCCGTTGCTTATTTTAAACTGTCTCGCCATGTTAAACTCATTTAACATAGCGAACAACTAAAAAAAAACGGAGATCTTGCTTTCTCCGTTTGCTATTTATGTTAAATGGGTTTAAAAATAAGCAACGGAGATCTCCGTTGCTTATTTTAAAGCTGTCTCATGTTACACCCATTTAACATAGCGAGAAGTTATACTAATGGAAAAAGTCGGGCGACGGACCTTTTCCATTAGTATAACTCGATTACAACGCACGCCAATCGGAGGATCATGGTATAATAGCACTGTTACTATGGGTGGTTTTATTTTACCAGCATCATCTGGCATATGGGAGTTGATTCCAGCACAGGGACAGTCATTATCACATTAGAGTGGCAAAGTAAGAGTGTGATATGGAGAGTGACTGATGTGCTGCTTTTAATGAATAGCATGGTTCACATTTATAAGAATATTATCACAGGTGAAGTTGCCATCTATATAGATGAGGTACAGATAAGGTCTGAAGTACAAATTAAATGATTTTTAGAGGAGATGGAGGTCTCAGCCTTGACAAATTAGGATCTGAGCTAATGAATGAAGTTTGAAGATTAAAGGCTGGTGCAAGATGAGGGATATGTGGGGATGTGGTGACAGAATGGGTAGTTAATGGCAAAATCAGTAAATGTCAAATATCTGCATAAACACAGGAAATATAGAAAGGGTCCAAGAGAAAGGTAAAGATATAAACACAAGGGCAAGAACTCTTCCAGCAAGCAATTTAATCTAGTCTAAGGTTTTGTTCATAGGTTCATATGTGTCTACTAGTCTAACAACCACTAAGGCCCTTAAATGCCTAACCTTGCAACCCAAATGTGACCCACAAATTTGATTTATATTTAATTTATAGGGGGTGAGGTGATTGACTGACTGCCTCTGTCCATCAAGGACATAGGAGCCAGTCCAGAGGTGAATTTCCAATTATCCATCCATTGGCCCAAGTTGTGCTTAAATATGTAAAAGGAGGAAATCTGCTTCACAAGGATGTAGAGACTGTTCCAGAGAATGGGAATTCTCTGAGAAACATATCTGCCTCTCCAAAATGTCCTATTTAGATCCCAAGCAAAATTTATACCTTTTAAACTAGAATTTTGAATTAAAAGACCTAAATTTTGCTTGCAAAATATATAACAGTTTTGAAAGTGTACAGTCTTGAGCTGCTACTCACATAAGTAGTGAATGGATGTTTAATGTCAGCTTTGATATGACAGGCTTAAGAAATTTGGAATGTTTTATAATAAAACATTAAATAATTTCCCTTGCATGGATTATTTCAGTGATGCAGATGATTATTTATTGTTTATTTATTGACATTTGTTGACTGGGAAAGTTCACTGGGCCCAAAGACCCATTTCAGTGGAGCCCTGGGGAGAAAAGCTCCATACAATCACAGACATTTTTACATAACATCAGCTTAACTTTGAAAGTCAAGAAAGTTTTTACATAATACAAATTGAAGTAGATATACAAGACACATACATATTATAGAGGTATACAATACAAGAAAATAAACCCAGTGTGTTAAATTTTTAGTAATTTTGTTTGTATATTCTCATAAGTAAGAATACTGTTAATCAACTCTGTTTATTCAACCACAGAAATAAAGAAAGCAAGAGAGAGTAGATACAAAGACAGATAGTGTAAACTGCAACTATATTAAGTTAGTAAAAGTATTTGTAGTGCATAGTGGCCAAAACATTTAAGGTGGTTTAATCATATGACTACAAGAACAGACAAGGTTATTCAGATAGTGTTCTTTTAGTGCAAATTTAAATGTTTTTAAAGAGTCTAGTTGAGTAAGAGAGAGAGTGAGCGCATTCCAAAGTTTGGCAATGGCATGGGAATGGAGACATTGTCCAGCTCTTTTGTTGGGTTTAGTTATGGTTAAGAGTTGTTTGTTAGAGGACCTAAGATGCCAAGTAGGGGTGTGTGTTTATATTATAGTTTGAAGGGATGGGCAGAAGTTTGGATTATTTAGTAGTTTGTGGGTGAGAGTAAGTTGGGAGTAATGTAGGTAATAAGAGAACTCAAACCAGTTTATAGATTTAATGGCCAGGCAATGATGTGTGCGAGTTGGCATGTTGGAGACAAACTTGGCTATTTTATAGTAGCACAACTGCAGTTTGTTCAGGAGAGATGTGTGTAGGTTAGTGAAAATGGGGCAACCATAGAGGAGGGAGGGTAGAAGTAGACTATTAGCTAGTTTCAACTTGGTAGACTTGTCCAAATAGAGTTTATGCCTATAGAGTTTGCTAAGTTTAAAATGGGTCTTTTTGATTGAACTGAGTATATGATTCTCAAAGGATAGCTTGTCATCAATTTTGATGTCAAGTAGTTTGGCTGTTTTTACAATTTCAACTTCTGTATTGTTTTGAGAGAATATTCTAAAGTCTAGAGTCAGAGGTTTGGTTGTCAAGAGCAAAAGTTTTGATTTTCTGAGATTAAATAGAAGTTGAGCTTTGTTAAGCCAGGATTTGATGAAAGTAAATGCATTTTGTGTTAACTTTAGGAGATCTGAGATGTTGTTAGGGAAAGTAATTATCGTCGAATCATCCACATATTGAATGAGTGTACTTTGCAGGGATGCTTTATGGAGATTATTAATACATATGTTTAAAAGCAAGGCCCCAAGAACAGACCCTTGGGGAATGCCTGTGTTGTTGAGTAGGTAATCGGATTGTTTACTTTGCCATCTAATAGATTGTTTTCTGTTGTGCAGATAGTTATGGAACCAGGATAGAGTGTGTGGGGAGCAGTTTACCGTCTCAAGTTGTAAAAGTAGTTTTGAGTGGGACACTGTATCAAAAGCTTTTGATAGGTCTAGTAGGATCACTGATGTTAGTAGGCCTGCATCAAGAGCTTTGTATACAGTGTTGGTAAATGACAGTAAGGCTGTTGGTGTGCTGTGTGCTGGCCGAAAACCATGTTAGGTGGGTGCGACTAGGTTATTGTCTGTGAGATGTTTTAGCAATTGAGAATGAATACACTTTTGTAACATTTTAGATAGATGTGAAAGTATGGAGATGGGCCAGAAGTTAGATAGATCACTAGTGTTATTGCCTTTGTGAAGGGGAGTAATAATTGAGTTTTCCATAGCTGTGGGACATATGATTCAAAGATTGATCAGTTAATGAGAATGCTAATTGGAAGAGCTATAGAATCTGCTGCAAGTTTTAGGTATTCAGCTGGGAGGCCATCGGAAGAGGGGGAGCATGGTTTTAGATTTGAGAGCAGTTTATGAACTAGAGAGGTGGGCACTGGTTGTAATGTAAATAGAGGAGTGGATTGTTTTTTGTTGGAATTGCAATTGATGTGGGAGGAGTGGTTAGAGAGTATTGTCGTTTATGTTGCCAATTATACTTTTGTTAGTTTGTAGAGAGAAATCATTAACAAGTTTTTGGATAGTTTAAATAAAATGGGAATTGAAGACTTGGGCAATTTCTTGAGGGTCTTTCTCAGGTGAATGGGAGGGGTTGTGTTGAGTATCAGTATTTAGGAGAGAGGAAAGAGAGATCCAGAACAATTTGGGGTTATTTTGTTGGGTAGTGAGTTTAGTAGAGAAAACAGCTTTTTTATCATTTATGACTTGCTTTTTCACATTGTTACCGAGTTGTTTATATCTGAGTTCAGGTTGTGGGGTTCTATTTCTATGCCATTCCTTCCAGGCTTTATCCCTGGAGGTAAGTAACTGCTTGGTTTGTTTAGTTAGCCATGGGACATGGTTAGGCTTTACTCTTTTGGTACGTGTGGGGGCAAGACTGTCTAGAATATCTAAAAAGACTTTATTGCAGTAGTTGACTGCTTCATCCAGTGGGAGAAATTTGGTAGGAGACCAGTAGTGGGTTTTTAGAGACGCTAAGAATAGTTGTTCATTGAAATGGGCAAGATTCCTACTTGTCCTTAGACAATGCAGTTTGTCTATTTGAAGTTAAGTTCTATGGGTATAGGCAGGAAGATGGTCACTAAAGGTATTGGGTAGGGTCCCTGCCTAGGTGAATTTATGAGGGTGTGAGACAAGTATCCAGTCTAGGGTTGATTCTGTTTGTTTTTTTACCTTATGAGTAGGGTTTGAGATGAATTGAATAAACCTTTGCAAGTTAATACTATTTACTAGGGAGTCAGAGATGAGAATTTGCCAGTTTATATTTGTTCTGCCAAGAATGATGGTTTCATTTGATATATTGAGGCTGGTCCAGGATAGTAGCTCTTCCAGAGTAGGCATGTTTGGAGTGGAATATAATATGTAGGGAGGTGGTGTGGGATAGGAAAAGAAGAATGGAGGTAATGAAGATTAAGGTAATACAAGGTTTTGATGTATAGTACATGTTATGAAAAGATTGTGGTACTATAGTTAAGGAGAAAAACGAGGAAGATTCAGGAAGGAAAAATAATAAGAAGAAAGATAATTAGGGTGGAGTGAATGAGAGGATACTGGTATAGGTGTCTGGGTGATTGATTGGGGGTTAAACAGGAAAGGGAAGAGCTTATGGAAGGTATAACTGCAATTGATGTGGGGGTGTGTGGGAATGGGGGTAGGGTAGGGGAGCAGAGTGAGACTGAGCAGAGCGAGGGCAAATGGAGTGGGTAGAAACCTTGATGAAGCTTGCCAGACCACAGTAGAAACAGTCAGTTAGTGTGTGCCTCAAGACAGTGGAGAAGTTAAGAGTAGGCAGTTCCTAGAGGTAAGAAAAATGCATGTAATAGCAACCTAATGCATGTTGCTTTATTAGTTCTGTGTAGTTTTGCAGCTCTTGATATTCGCAGTTGTTAAAAAAAGAGAAGAATGGAGGAGAAAGTTCAGGGGAAAGGATAGGGGAGTCCAATAGTATTTGATTGAGTTAGTGAGCATGCCACTAGTCAAATAAGCACTAAAGTGTTTCACTATAGAAACTTGCCTAGTACAGCAGGAAGATTAATAACACTAATAGTTTCCCTGCAGGTGAGATGAATGCTTGTAGTTCTTGCCATGAAGAAGCAGCAAAGGGGTGGGAGACCCAGTTAAGCAGGGTTAGTTGGGTGTGCTCACTGGGAAATTGCGAGCAGCAGCTGTAAGAGGAAAAAATGTTAGGATAGGGGTATTAGGAGGGATGTAGGACAGAATATTGAGTGATCCACTAACCACATGGTAAAGATATTAATTTTATTTTAATTATTTTTATTTTACATTTGTTAATTGGGAAATTCTGACTGGACCAGGTCTATTTACAGCGGAGGCCCGGGGAGAAAATTCCGAACATTGTTACAACAAAAAAAGAGAAATAAAAATGTATACAGTGTTGTGCAATTATCGTGTAAAATATACAGTGTGGAGTTAGACATTTTACCAGACACACACACTGAAAACATATACAACATACTGGATAAAGTTAGACATTTTCCAGCAGAAAGAGTCAGGAATTTACATTTAATGTGCAGGCGTACAATGTTGTGACAAAAGAGAGGAGCAGTTTTTACAAATAAATACTTTTACTGTGTGAAGCTGTGGTGTTCCTTCCAACTTTTAATATTAATCGTCTATTATGGCCTGAAAAGATATGCCCAGGAATTCATTAAAGGGCCTAACACAAGCCTTACAGTTACTACTATGACTGTTATCTGCATGTCATGGTAGTAAGCAGTTGCTCGTGTAAACATTGTTATCCTCCCACGAATCAAAAAAAAAAAGTGGTTACCCACCAAAAACAGATCCAATGTACTTTAATGAGTGCTTTTGTTTCAAAACATTAAGAAACTTCTTCAGCTATACTAACATTTTCAAATAAACCCTTATATACATCTCTAAATCCATCCTATAAAACACACAGCCAATCAAAATACTAAAAGCATCACACCAGCCCAGCAGTTCCTTAAAGTAACAAAGTCTGATTAAAAACTAACTCACTTCTAAAAGCACTCACAAATATGGGCTAACATATAATTATTTTGTTATTGATATTAAATCCTCCCACACATACAAGTACTCAAAATACAGTCTCTCTCTCTCTCTCTCTCACACACACACACACACACACACACACACACACACACACACACACACACACACACACACACACACACACACATACACATCACAGTCAATCCCCATATGTGTCTCTGATCTGTTTGTTCTCCCATGGCTACTCCACCCCTGATCCCCCATAGAGATGTCAGTACCGTAAATGAATCTTACTGTTCCATTATCCCTGATGTTTAGTGATTCTCTCCACCTCTTAATCCCTGTACCACTGTTTTGGTAGGTAGTTTAATAAGGCCACTACCATGACATGGTAGTGCCTGCCATGCCGATCTACACAGCTTTCCTTGAATCATTTGATGTGTAGATATCTTTCTGGAGGCAGATCTGGAGGAGAAAGAACACATGTCTAAATAACATGTCTTCCTCTGGACTGCCTCAGCATTCAGCATGGCCACAGAGATGGTCCTACATGTCTTCATGCTACAGTACCATTCAGTACCATATTAGAGTCCTTGCTGAATACCAAAAGGTTACTGCAACATGGAAACAGAAGTGGTTTACATGCCATGGCACCCCAATGAATTTCCTCATGGTCTAAGTAAATGCCTACAAATAAAGATGATGTTACATTTATACAAAAAATGTATATAACCAAAGAATATACATAAATATTTAGTATAGGCCTATATTATTATAAATCCAAGTGACGAGGTACATTAACACAGTGAAAGACAATTAATAATGCCAAAATTCATATTTACTTGCAATGATACAAGTGGAAGGATTTCTTTCATAGTTCTTGAATACTAAAATAGAATATATAGGTTATTGGATAAATGGTCTTGGTGATAAATTTACAAAAAAAAAAATTAGAAATTTAATTGACTCCTATAAAAGGAAGTGTAATTCTGGGAAGAAATTGTAATTGTTTACTAAGTAAGGATGACATGAGTGCAACCATATCCCACAGAATCTTTGTTGCAGCTAAGGTTTTTTGAAAATTGGATAGAATCTGTTAAATTAATACATTTGAACAGTAAAAAACAAGAAAAGTCTTTAAAAGTCACTATTCATACATCTTTGTTACTCATAACACAATAGATAGACTACATCTGTGGACCTATCTGAAAATGTTAGAGCTTTAGAATAATACCACACCTCATATCAATCATAATTCTTTAATATTTACATTTACAGTAAAGAATAATAAGCTGCCAATATGGTAGAAAATAGCATATATTACTAAATGAAAGAATTTAAACAATGGTTCTCAGAAGAAAAAAATACTTTTTCTTTTAAATTTAATGACAAAAGGGTCAAAATACATTCTGGGATACTTTAAAATCTTACATGTATGGAAAAAAACATTTATTGAAATGAAACAGATACAAATATCAGGCAATGAGTTCACACACACACACACACACACACACACACACACACACACACACACACACACACACACACACACACACACACACACACACAAAAACTAGAAAAGTGCTAAAAGGTGAAACTACATTTAGATATAAAGAAAGTAATAAATACATATAAACAAATACATAATCATATAAAGGAAATAATACTGGAGAAATGGAAACTTACATTATATAATATTAATACAAGAGTATTACATAATTTGGCCAATACGTGAAAATATAAAATAAAACTAACCATTAAGTGTTTATTAAGTGCTTAGAGAGTAATAGAAATAAAACAGACCTAGAATACATATTAAAGAAGTTTCAAAAGTATTACAAAAAAAGAATCAATGAAAGAAATGAAAGGCAGAAAATAAATAAATACAATCCTTTTTGAACCATAATATACATAAGAAGTAAGTGGAGCAGAAGTTATTCAACAAATAAAGAAACTAAAGGAGACTAAATCTCCAAGGACACATGAATTCATTCTGGAAGTTTTTAGGTTATTAAGAACTAATATTGTCCAACTAATAACAAAAAGGTATACAGTAATGTTCAAGATACAAATTATATTCAGAGGTCCTGGAGATATTCAGTAATAACACAAATATTAAAAGCAGATAAAGATCCTATTCACTTTGATTGCCCTCCCTATCAAAAATTGATATCAGAGTATAGGCAAAGAGAAATAAATATGGGGATTCTAAGTGAAAGACTGGCACTGGCAGAGTTTTTAGTAACATCTAGAATAAAAGCTGCTGTTAAAAAAGGGATAACTAAAAGAGCATATAAAATATTGAATGATAATTATAAGAGTCAATCAGAGGAGGTTAGAAAGGATTGGGAAGAAAGATATTGGATAAGCAATTCACAAAGAAACATATATCTATGTCTCCCAAATATGTGACAAAGCCTAGAAGATTTAGGATTTTTGCTTGGAACTGTTTACATAGGTACATAGGTATTTTTATAATCCAATTAGGCTCCAAAACATCTTTCCATGCTGGAGGTGTGATGGGAAGAAAAAAGTAATTGGAAGCATATTTTTGGGAGTGTAATGAGTTGGCAGACTTTAAAAAATCCCTGCAGACTACTCTATCATAAATACTGGGTGAGCAAATTGCTATAACTAAGGGAATGATTTTTGAGCTGATACAGAATTGGAATTGCCTAGACAAAGTAAGGCCTTACTGAGTCTAATTATTCTGGCTACCAAAAAAATTGCTTGAAATGGAAATCAAAGTCTAAACTAACTGTACTTGAAGTAGTGAATATGGTAACAGAATTAAACAACTGGAGATGAGCTTAGAAAAGGGTAGAAGCAAATTATATAGAAAAAATGAGAATTATGGGTAAAATACATACAGAATAATGTTTTGGAGAAGGAACAAGGTTTAAAAGAAAGCAGGATTTGAATGAACTATGTAATGTTTGACTGAAAATGACTTGACAGATTGTAAGTGATGTATAATATTTGCAACTAAAATATATCAATATGGCTTGTTTTCATTTATATAAATATATGATTGCCTATGTCATAAATTATAATTTAATAAAGATGTTTCTTGTTTAAAAATGGAAATTCTTGAAATAATTCATGCAGAAAAATGGTTTAAAGAGGAATGAGATTTAACAGAAGGCAGTCACTGAATAATTTATATAATGTTGCTTAGATTTTATAATATAATATATAACAATATATGTGATGTATAATGCTTGTAAATTTAAACTTGTTAATATGGTTTGATTGCTTTTTTATAAATGTAAGTTTGCCTATGTCACAAGTGATAATTCAATAAAGGTGTTTAAATAAAAAAGATTGTATTCATTGTGCATCGAATTGTCCAATCACACTTTTAAATTTGGATTATAAGACTTTTACTTCTATATACTTTGACAAAATAAAAAAAATAAAATCTCACCCTTGAAAAAATATCAGGTAGGATTCATTGTAAATAGACAAACCAAGAACAACATAAAAAGAATAATAACACTAACAGACTATGTAAGAAACAGGAATGGAGACGGCAATTTTAGGCTAGACATGCAAAAAGCATTTGACACCATAAAGTGGGATTATTTATTCATTTATGCTATTAAAATTAATTTCCCCAAACCGTAAAATTATTGCAGACCCTTTATAATGATAGTAAAGCATATGTTTATCTCTCAGATAAAATAAACATTAAAGGGGGCACTAGACATGGATACTCACTGTCACTTATACTTTTCACTCTAGTTGTGGAACTATTAGCTAATGTTATAAGAAGTGATATAGATATATGAAATGGGTTTTATGTAAACAGTCAATATACATCAAAGATCCATCAGATAATATTTTATTAATACATATCTAGAATAAAATTAAAAACTTTAGTGATACTTCTGGTCTGAAATTTTAATAGTATTCTTCTTCTTTTGGCTGTTCCATTTAGGGGTCACCACAGTGGATCATCTGTTTCCATTTCTTCCTGCACTCTGCATCTTGCTCTGTCACACCAACCGCCTGCATGTCCTCTCTCACCACATCCATAAACCTTATTTTAGACCTTCCTGTTTTCCTGTTACCTGGCAGCTCCATCCTTAGCATCCTTTTCCCAATATACCCAGTATCACCAACACAATCTCACCTCTCTGGCTTTGTCTCCAAACCGTCCAACCTGAGCTGACCCTCTAATATACTGATTCCTAATCCTGTCCATCTTCATCAGAGTCAATGCAAATCTTAACATCTTTAACTCTGCCACCTCCAGCTCTGACTCCTGCCTTTTTGTCAGTGCCACTGTCTACAACCTATATAATATAGCTGGTCTCACTACCCTCTTGCTGACCTTCCCTTTCACTCTTACTAGTACCCATCTGTCACAAATCACTCCTGACACTCTTCTCCACCCACTTCACCCTGTCTGTACTCTCTTCTTTACCTCTCTGCCACACTCACCATTACTCTGAACTGCTGATTCCAAGTATTTAAACTCATCCACCTTCGACAACTCTACTCCCTGAATCCTCACCATTCCTCTATCCTCCCTCTCATTCACATATATATATTCTGCCTTAGTCTTGCTGACCTTCATTCCTCTCCTCTCCTCTCTAGAGCATATCTCCACCTCTCCAGGGTCTCCTCAACCTGTTCAGTAATCTCACTACTGATCACAATGTCATCCACAAACATCAGAGTCCACAGTGACTCCTGTCTGATCTTGTTTGTCAACCTGTCCAATCACCATTGCAAATAAGAAAGGGCTCAGAGCTGATCTTTGATGTAATCCCACCTCCACCTTAAACGTATCTGTCACTCCTACCATAAACCTCACCACTGTCACACTACCCTCGTACATATCCTGTACCACTCTTACATACTTTACTGCCACTCCTGACTTCCTCATAGAATACCACAACTCCTCTCTAGGCACCCTGCCATATGCTGTCTCTAAGTCCACAAAGACATAATGCCACTCCTTCTGACCTTCTCTATACTTCTCCATCAACACTCTCAGGGCAAACATTGCATCTGTAGTGCTCTTTCACAGCATGAAATCATGCTGCTGTTCACTAATCATCACCTCCCTTCTTAACCTAGCTTCCAATACTCTTTCCTATAACTTCATACTGTGACTGATCAATTTTATCCCTCTGTAGTTACTACAGCTCTGTACATCACCCTTATTCTTAAAAATTGGTACCAAAACACTTCTCCACTCCTCAGGCATCCTCTACTTTCCAAGATTTTATTAAACAATCTGGTTAAAAACTCCACTGTCATCTCTCCTAAACACCTCCTTGCTTCCACTGGTATGTCATCTGGACCAACAGCCTTTCTATTCTTCATCCTCTTCATAGCTGCCCTTACTTCCTCCTTGCTAATCTGTTGCACTTCCTGATTCACTATCCCCACATCATCCAACCTTCTTTCTCTCTCATTCTCTTCATTCATCAGCCCCTCAAAGTACTCTTTCCATCTGCTCAACACACTCTCCTTGCATGTAAGTACATTTCCCTCATTATCCTTTATCACCCTTACCTGCTGTACATCTTTCCCAGCTCGACCCCTCTGTCTAGCCAATCGGTACAGGTCCTTTTCTTCCCCCCTTAGTGTCCAACCTTTCATACAACTCTCCATGCGCCTTATCCTTAGCCTTCACCACCTAACTCTTCACCATACACCTCATCTTCTAATACTCCTGTCTCCTTTCTTCATCTCTCTGACAATCCCACTTCTTTTTCACCAACCTCTTTCTCTGTATAGTCTCCTGTACTTCTTCATTCCACCACCAGGTCTCCTTGTCCTCCTTCCTCTTTCCAGATGTCACACCAAGCACCTTTCTAGCCATCTCCCTTACTAGTTCTATTGTAGTTACCCAGCTATTCGGTAACTCTTCACTGCCACCCAGTGCATGTCTAAACTCTTCCCTGAACTCCACCTCACAATCACCCTTTTTCAACTTCCACCATTTGATCCTTTGGCACTGTCCTCACACTCCTCCTCCTCTTCTTGATCACTAACATCACCTACAGACTACCATCCTATGCTGCCTAACTACACTTTCCCCTGCCACTACTTTACAGTCTTCAATCTCCTTCAGACTGTCTTTGCTACATAGGATATAATCCACCTGTGTACATCTTCCTCCACTCTTGTACATCGCCCTATGCTCCTCCCTCTTTTTAAAATACATATTCACCACAGCCATGTCCATCCTTTTCACAGCATCCACTACCATCTGACCTTCTGCATTCCTCTCCTTAACACCATACCTACCCATCACTTCCTCATCCCCTCTGTTCCTTTCACCAACATGTCCATTGAAATCCACTGCAATCACCACTCTCTCACCTTGGGTACACTCACCACCACTTCATCAAATTCACTCCAATTTTTTTTTTTTCATCCATTACACACCCAACTTGCGAACCATATGCACTAACAACATTAACAACATTCATCATCACACCATCAATATCCAGCTTCATAAACATCAGTCTATCTGACACTCTTAAACCAAAGAATGAACCTGGATGCCACTGTTCAGCTAAACAATAAAGCCATGGAGAGAAATGTAGGCAGACTTCCATTTAATAATAATAATTAATATAAACATTTTTTCCCCAGCTCTTACCTCCTAGGTAGGGCTCGCCCTACCTAGGAGGTAAGAGCTGGGGAAAAAAAGTATCAGGAGTCTAAGTAATAAAGTGGATTGGTTTGTGACAGCCCACATCTGAGGAAGTGCTAAAAATGAAAATGAAGTGTTGAATGCATTTATGTGTTTTGTTGTTTTGTGGCTTTTACTATTAAACGGAAGTCTGCCTACATTTCTCTCCGTAGCTTTATTGTTTCGCTGGACAGTGGCATCCAGGTTCATTCTTTGGTTTATTTGTGTGATTTTTCCTTGTTTGCCTGCTTTTTGGATTTATATCTGACACTCTTTTTACCTCCAAAACACTTATAACATACTGTTCCTTCAGGATAACCCCTACCCCATTTCTCCTCCCAGCCACACTATGATAGAACAATTTGAAA